>NW_010104759.1:36418-41298 GCF_000699245.1 Pterocles gutturalis | reverse complement strand
AAAGTGCCGCATGTAAAGCATTCCGGGTATTTTGAGAAATGTTGCAGTTCGATAACAATAATAATAAAAAAAAAAAAAAAATCGGAGGTGTCTTGCCTTTGTGACCACAACTTATTCTGCAATTTTGATGTTTTTTTAGGTTCTAACTGAAAACAAAAGACCTCAGAGGAGGAAGCAAAGAGTTTTAAAGGTAACCGATAATTGCTTTAATATTTATCCCCTCCCGTTTTAAGCAGCTTTTTCTTGTCATGTAGGTTAGGAAGCCAAAGGGTTAATTTCTGGGAAGTGGCGCTTTCCAGCTATTCAGGAGATTAGCTGATTTTAAAAGCACAGAACATGTTACATGTTCTCTCTCTTTCTTTCTTTCTTTCTTTCTTTCTTTCTTTTTTTTCTTTCCCTTTTTCTCTGCAGCATGTTCTATACCTATCTGGGCCTTCTGCACAAATCTGCAGACCAAAAAGTTTGCTTTCCATTGCATTGACAATTCACTTTAGTTTCCTCTATTCCTAGTTTTGTACTTCCAAAACTAACAGTTGAATGTTGGTGGGGTTTTTAATATACAGGTTTTATGGCATCTGGAATTTAGTGCAAACCAAATTAACAAAAGTGGAAATTTTGTGCGTACACTACTGTACTGTTGATTTCCCTTTTTCTTTAAACTTTCAAACACAAGTGAAACTGAAAATTCTGTAAACTTAGAACAGCCTACAGTTTTACGTGGTGACACGTTCCTTCAAGATTTGTAAGATGGCTATCTTTCATGGTAACAAAAGATTCGTGATTCAAATGGAAATGTTTTAGTTTTTATAACAAAATACAGACTTACTACAGTGGTGGCTAATGTTTTTTTTTTAAAGTAACAGGTAACGTTGATACTGTGTCTTTCAGTTAGTCTTTAGAATATTTTGAATAGAAGCAAGTAGTTGTGTTGTTTCAAACTAGCATGTTGGAGGATGGATGGTGCAAGTAAGATGGATTGTACATGCAAGATGAAGCTAAAGAAAATGAGAAAAATATATGTTATTAAACTTCCTTTGTAGAACTATTCTCATGTATCAGCTAAGTGCAATATAAGATGGTTTGGTATTCTTCGAGTACTTAAGATTTCAGATGTTATTGGACATAGTGGATTTGATAAATGCTGGATGTCTGTAGTGTAATTTTGTTTGAAAATGTACCAATTTCTTATCAGTTTTGTCTTCACTGTTACACATTATAGGAATTTGCTTATAATTTTCATAAGACAAAGCAAAGATAAAAGTTAGATTAATTAAGGAGCAAATAATGTTATTTGAGTTGCAAGTGTGTTCAGCCGCAAGGGTGTCTATTTTTTCATGTGGGAGTAGTTGTGCAAACCACCTCCTTGTATGCTAATAGTAATTGTGATTGTACAACACTAGCAAGTGCAGCTTTTTTTGTTTCATTAAATAAATTAATCCATTAAAAAATAGCGTTTTTCGTTAAGTCACGGATATGCTTTTGATTGCTTATTTTAATTACTGCTGCTCTTGTAACGTAGCACATAGGTGTAGTTAAAACTTTAGCATTTGTTCATTCTGTGTTTTGTGCAGTTAAGTTGATAGTGGCGTGCAAAATAAAGACTAATGAGTCATTCAGTTTAGTAACATGTAATTGGTATGACACCTGTTCCGTCAAAGTGTGAAAAATCTTTTTTTGGTGATAGGCAGATATGTTGTGTTAGGCATCTGTCTACAGTAGGGGTTTGTGGTGGGTCTTCAGATTTTTCTCTTTGAGTTAATTTTGCCACTGTTTCTGATCTGATGGCAGGGTGGGTTGCTATGTAATATGATGCTGTCGTTCCTCTCCTTTCCTAAAAGCCTTCTGAAGAGGTTTTTTCCCTTGACTCCTAAATGGAAAGGCTTTCCTGGTTTTTTTTGTGTGTGTAGTGTCATATGTTAGTCATTGGACTTGTGTTTATTTCTGGCTTGACTTTTCCTTTGCTGAATTGATTCTGCAGTGTTTCCTCTCTGGTTTTAGGTCCTGTTCTTTGTGTTTGCTGGTATATGTTTTTGTTTTGTGGTGCTGAAGTGTATTTCGAAAGAGTTCGTTCACTGGCGTGCACCAAGTAAGGGTACCCTTGAAGGCATCTCAAGAAACTTCTACGTTGGGGTTGGTGGGGTTTTCCTTTGTTTTTTGGAGGGGAGGAGGGAGATTGGTCATCTTAAGTTAGGTTTCATATCTTTCTCAAGATGCAGTAAACCTAGAAAATGCTACATAATTTGCAGACTTCTTTACAAGGGCGTTTTCAGAAATGTGACGTTCTGGTATATGACTCTAACTTGGCTTCTGTTACTAGTGAGACTGCTGTGTAAGGTGGTATTGTTGATATCTATTGAGTTATAACTTCAACCTTTGATTTAATGATTGATAGTGATTGAGGGTATCTGACCAGTGACACTTGCAAAATTTTAACAAAGTATTTCATTTTTTTTTCCTTTTTGTTTTGCTTCAAATAGTATAGTAAACTTTCTTAAAGGAGGATTTGTAGTACTCTTGGGATAATACGTGGAGTTAATATTTCTCTAATCCTCCTAAGTTTTATAGATGCATGTTTATTTACTTGGAGGCCTAGTGCTCTTTCTGAATGTGCTTCTTAGGACCACCATATTTACAAATTCTTCTGTACAGGGTGAAAAATAGCAGTGCTTTCCTGTTGAAAAGAGGTTGGGCAGATACAAACATTAAGACTAAAAGCAATACAAATTATTATGCTGTACCTTTAATTTACTATTTGTCATTTTCCACACTTGTGTTTTAGTGCTCCTTTCTGGTTATTGTCAGAGGAGTAATTTAGCAAATTCTTCTGTGCCATAAATACTGCATTGGGTTCTCTGTGTTTATTTTGAAAGAGCATCTGAAATATTCATCACTTTTAGCAAGCGAATACTTGTTGAAGAAAGAGTCTCTGTGAGTCCATAGTAATGGATACTAAGGAAGGAGTATACTCATGGTTTTTATCGTTCATAGTGTGTGTTTTCCCCAGTTAAGCAGACACTTGTTCTATTTTATTCCTGATAATGGAAAGTATATATAGAAGGAATTCATACTTAAAAATTATTTTGCCTGTATTTCAAAAGGCATATTATACACCCTGCTTCATTTACTACCATTTTCCTTCTAGCCACTTAGCAGTGTTCTCACTCAGTTGGGGCAGTGCAACGCACCTCTCCTTGACAGTGGGGAAATGTTTGCAGTTACATGCAAGTTTATTGACACAGAGATCAAAATAATGGAGCAGTTGAACATGCCATCACCTTGCCAGGGAAATCTACAGTTATTAGGTCTAGACAGCAGTGGCACCCATAAGGGAACCTCCCACAGATCAAGATAAAGCTGATGAAGTACAGTCCATGGCCTTTCTGCTAGGTTCTGCGGTGCCAAGGATACCAATTGGATGGCTACAGGTGTTTGCTACATTGATGGATTAAAAAAAAAAAAAAAAAAAAAAAGACTGTGGGAGAGATCCAGAATAATATATGCAGTGCTAAGTGAGAATTATAACTGCATGCATGTTCTTTGTTCTCTTGACTGATTCTGTTTGCTGGTTTATGCATAAACACTATAATGGTAATCCTGTGCGCCAGAAAAGTGCGAACGATGCCTGCTAAACTCTGTAAAATCCGTTCAGTTTAACCCACGCCAAAAGCCAGAGATGAGTCAGTATCTAGAACTTTTGGTTTTTTTATAGACATCATATTAGGAACCAGCAAAAGTTTCATTTCCATCAAAGCTACAAATATACTTGAGTACTCTTAACCTTTCTCCTTTACACATAGAAAGCATAGTCTTTCTTATCAAAAGCGACTTCAAACTAGGTTTGGCAGACCTGCTGTTGCTCTTTTTATGATGTGGTTTTAGTTTTGCTGATTAAAGAAATTAAAAATCCTCTTTTTGTCATGCTCATATATGTGCTAATGAGTTAAGGAAAGTAACTGCTAATGCTTTGAGTGAGCATGGATTGAACTGATTTTGAACATTTATTGTAAATGATGGCATATGATTTTAGTGCAAAATATCTGCCAGAATATTTAGGTGGAAGAAATTAAATTTTATGACCTTTTTTCCCCTTTAAGATATGAGCAAGTCAATGGATGAAACTGTACAGCAGTGGAATTTTACAGAGGAAGAAGAAAGAAAGTTGGAAGGGATGTTGTCCAGAAAATACTTCCCTTGTTCTTTGAGTTTTTCAAAGGGACATTATCACCTTGGAACGTAAATTGCTTTGAGTACTAGTTGAAAGTGTCTGCCTATTTCTTACATGCCTTTTTGCTCCCTTTTGTTGATAGGGAGAGTTTTACTTTTCATAGGTGAGTGGCCCAACATAAAGTAGGTAGCATTTATTTTTAAAAATAAGTAACTTAGCTGTTAACTTTGTTTAAAAAAATATAATTTTTTGAAAGAAATGTTCTTTTAATTTTGACCTTTTTCAAGCTGGATGTATGTCTGTCTAAATGAGATGAAGGTTTTTTTGCTCGATAGGCACATGCACCTCACTTGATGTGAGCAGGCATGATTATGGTTGTAATTTAGCAGCACACTTCCACATGCAGACTTTCCAGCACTTCGACGTGAATGCGCTCATGTGGACGTATGAAGCACTTCCATATTTTGTTTGTACAGTACTGCTAAGACTACTCACTTATGTTGACATTTTTTTAATGGAGTCCTAACAAAGAAGGCCTTTGTAAATCATCTGTAAATTATTAATCTTACTCTGGTAATTTTATAATCATTAATTTTTCCAGCCAGTTGGAAGGAAAGTGGTGAGAGTTGAAGCCTGTCCCTTGTGGACTTTTTCCTGCCGTGCAGAATAGGATAGGATGCAGAGCAGAGTGAGCTGGATAGGATGCAGAGATGCT
>NW_010104759.1:0-36387 GCF_000699245.1 Pterocles gutturalis | reverse complement strand
CTCTTCTGTTCTTGCAGAACTCCCTTTCTTCAGTGCTGCTCTTTCTCCCATCCACCTTCTTCTCAGGACCCCTGTGCTGCTTGCTCAGCAGCACCATCATGCTACTCTTTGCCCCCACAACCCAACCCCCCAAAATGTTGAGGGGGGAAAAAAAAGGGACGCTGTCCTTTGAGAGGAGGACAGGGAGGGAGTAGGGTTTTCTGTTTTAACTCGTTTGTTGCTGTAGGGGAGCAGTTGTGGGGACAGTTCCTCTCCTTAGGGGGAGTGATGGAGGCAGAGGCCCAACGAGGCTGGGAAGTGTTGAGTAAGGCCAGGCTGAATCTAGTGATTACAGCGGTTTTGGAGGGGCTTTGCCTGTTCTGAATCACTGTTTGTGTGTAGATCTTGACTGTCATGGTGTGTTTTAGTGTAGTGCTGGGCCTTCCACTTCAGTGGATTTAGAGGTTGAGCTTCTTAAAAAGGTAGAAAATGTGTTTGTGATCAAAATGTCATAAAATAATCAGTAAAAGTAACATAGTTTGTGGGAAGGAAGGAAAATGTACATGTGTAGATGAAGTTCATGTGCATAGGTATATTGATACACTGTTTAGGTGTTCTTAATGAAGTTATGGTATGATGAAGTAAATACTGGTATCCTGTTCTAGGTATGTAGTTTTGTTGATGTTATTTGTATTTACTACTGAACTATGGGCTTTATTGGGTACTTGTACTTGCTGTGTGTAATGTGGGCATTGAAATAACTGAGATGGCATTGCAAATTCCAGAAATCTGTTGTCAGTGTTTGCTGTTTGTCCATACATTTATAGATAGTAATACCTAGAAAATGCTTTGATAATGAGCATGACTTGTTTAGAATCCCATACCATATTGCTAAGCACGTTTGTTTCTTGCTTTTAGTACCTGATGTGGGAGAAAACCAATGAGAAACACCAAACTTACCTGAGTGGCACCAGATTTTCACTTCTGTGGTTTTTTTCTTTCTGCAATGTTATATTAAGATTTTTATATTTAGTGTCACGCAGTATGAGAAAGTTAATTTAGCAGATACTACTGCAGCAAACTTTCCCATTGATGTTAATAGGAGCCTTAACTATGTAGAGACCAAAAGATTTCATTCCTACTAAAATAATTTTGTATTGTAGGATTTAATTTGGGAGGTAAGAAGAATCAATGCATTCTTATAAAGGTATTTTCTTTTTAAATGTCAAATAGATGAAACTGAGCCAATGTAAAGAAAAAACAGGAATTACACATAAGGAAATAACAATAGTGACTTTTCATTAACTTATGTAAAATTAATGTATAGAATATATTTGGCTGTCCTTATTATCCTAACAGCCTTAGTATTAAGCATTTTGGAACTTTAGGATATTTTAGAGCGGATTTAAAATTTAGTGGTTTGTGTCTTGACACTTGACTGTGAATTCCTTTCTCAATCAGTGTTTTACTGGTGTTGTCTGTATTGTGTTATGTTTAATCAGTGCTTTCTAGTAAAATTTGTCTCTACATTTAATTTTCATAAAGTAAAGGTTTTGCTGAACTTGTGAATAAGAGAAAAATTTTCTAGTATTTAAAAATGTAAAGCATATACTTTAGTGACAGATGGTCACTGTCTGAATTCTGCAGTGCAAACACCACTGTTGCAGTGCTGCTCCAGGACGACACTGCTGTTATTCCAGTGGGAGTGAAAGCTGGTACTCCTGTAAAGAGAAAGTGGAAATTACATACAGTGTAAATTCCATTTTGAGCTTTATTTAAAACTGTAGGTGTGCCAGCTCTGATAGAGACAGAAGAGTAATATAATTTGACATTTTTTAGGCTTTTTTTCTCATGAGAATAAGCAAAACATAGACACTAGATCCTGAATAGTGCTGTTGGTGGCTTAAGTGATCAGTATGACTATTTTTCTTTCTTTTATCTGAATTACATTTAGCTGTTCCTCTGACATGCCTGTCACCGACTTTTCTATTGCTCAAAAGTATTAGTTATTCCTTTTAGTCTTGTGGCCCCTCAGCAGCTTTAAAACCAAGCTAGAATATACCCATAAGATAGATGTTTAAGCTTGGGGAAGACTTGCATGTGACTTGTTGCAATGTGTACTTGGGACCTGTGCTGACATTTCAGAGTGAGGGGGAAAAGAGGATATATGGGGGATGCTGGTTAGTATTGTTAACTTACGGTGTTGTGTGTCCTTAGCAGGTCTGGTCTGAGAGTAGCTACCACCATGCAGCAACTTGTAAATAATATGCTTGGCTAGGCACTTAAACTGGGTCCTAAATTAAGGAGCTGATTATGAAGTTTGTAGTATCTGGTTAGATTATAGGAACTGGACTGTTAATGTTGTTACCTTAGCAGGTCAGATCTTTACTGAACTGAAACTGAAGGAAAATTATTAACTTGTATCAGTTTGGTTCACCCTTTAAAAGTACCTCAAAGAACTTGAATTTGAAAATTGCCATGGATGAAAAGTGCATCATAACACCTAAACAAGATGCTTAAAAGATTATTTACTCTGTCCTGCTGCAAAAATATGCACCATAGTTCCAGCTCAGACTTCTCTGGGTTTAACTTGAAGTCACTGAGTCTTGTTATACTTTTGTCTGCTAGAACAAGGAGCCTTCTGTTATCAGCTTTTCCACAGCGCTGCAGTTTGTAGCTTTTCAATTTTCTTTTTCTTTAGTAAATTGCACAGTGAGTAGAGTGAACTTGAGGCTTTCACTTCAAGATGTTGCAATCCTTTGTCACTCTCATGGTCCTCCAAGCCCTCTCCAGCATATCAATGTCTTGCTTGAACTGGGTATGCCAGAATTGGAGGCTTTGTTCCACTAGCAGGTGCAAAAGTGCCAAGTACAGGATAGAAAGTAACCCGTCTTTTCCTAATTACATTGTTACTTAGGCACCCAAGAATCCCGCTAACCCTTTTGGCCATAAAGTTGAATTGTATCGTTACTGTGCATTTGATTATTGGCCATGGTAGTGTCCTCCTTACGGTTATTACTTTCTAAGATAGAAACCTGTGTTTTGTAAATACAGTCCCCTGTCGTCCTTGCTAGATGTGCAACTTCACCTTTAGCTGTATTGAAATGTGTGCTTGCAGCTGGCTTGCCAGGTAATTTAGGAAGCATCGTGTCTGATCTTTTCGTTATTTGCTATTTTTCTATCAGTATTAATTTCACTGTTCTTTCAGGTCATTGCTAGAAATGTGTGTGTCATAGCTGTGATCTGTTCCCTGAAGACCCTGTTATAAACACTGTTATGATTCTCCGTTTACAGTTAAGAGCCGGGCAGTACTTTCTTAATGCTATGGTGACGGTTTCGTAAATGTGTAGACCACAAGAGACATTAGCTAGATGGATAAATTCAAAGACTGAATTTCTTTCCTCTCTGCCTTTGAGTTAAAGCACCTTAGGGGAAGGTTGTGTTAGGGAATACGTATTGCTGCTGATTGTATAATTCATTTTTTGTGGCTTAATTGAGTGCTATATTTTTCCAGAGCTGCCAGTGTCTCTTTGAATGCTTGGTTTCAATGTTGAAGACAAGTAATTAAAAACACCAGTAAAAAAATCAACCCAAACCCAAAACCCAAACCAAACAAAAACCACCAAGCAAGATACTTGTTCATGTTTGCTTCTGTGGTAGAAGTACTACTGTCGTGTTTGGGTTTTTTTTCTTTCTTAAGACATCCACTTCTTGGGTGCCTAGGTAGGAGAATGGGGTGTCCTTGCCTGTGTACTTTTCCTTTCTCCTCTTTGTAGCTTTCACAACCTGGAACTCAGGGTCGATGGAAACAATAATTTGAGTTTGTGGTGGAGAGAGCCTGTTTCCAAGTGGTAGTAAGATAAATACACTTCTCTGGGGGTTACCACTTAAAGTGTTTAG
This sequence comes from Pterocles gutturalis, assembly GCF_000699245.1. Classification (NCBI taxonomy): domain Eukaryota; kingdom Metazoa; phylum Chordata; class Aves; order Pterocliformes; family Pteroclidae; genus Pterocles; species Pterocles gutturalis. The sequence goes on along the minus strand of NW_010104759.1, from coordinate 32,508 downwards.
AGACAGAATTAGTACCCTGTCGTTTTTTATTTTGTTAGTAAGTGCATGCTTTAGGGTCTTACACTGTAGATTTTCCTTGTAAGTGGTCTCACTGAAGTTGTTATACAAGGTGGGCAGGAGGACTGTGGTAATGGTGTAGGAGAGAAAATTAAGAAAACAAAGATATAAAGACTTTGAGGCATAATGTACTGATTCCTTATGGAAAGACAAGATAAGGAACTTTTCTGGTGGGAAAGCTGCCTGGTGTTTCTACAGCAGATGGATAGAAGATATAAATGTAGATAAAATAAAGATGAAACTGAGAAGGAGAGAGCTAAGCTGTAACGTGGAGAATGTTCTTTGCTGTTGTGGCTACAAATTAAAAAAAAAATACACTGTCAACTAGAGCAGACTTTCCAGCTGTTGTTTAGTTCTCTGCTAAAACTTGTCTACCTCACTTTGCCAACAGTGGAAGTTATTTGCTTTTATTGCAATAGCTTCTAAAATACAGAATTTTATTACCTGTGCTGTCCCTCAGTGCCACCTGTGAACGTTGTTCTCTTGAGGCACAAAACAACTTGTATATGCAGGCTGTGTTATATTAATATAGGGCCCCAGTCTGTTTCTCTGCCCAAGGACATGTGGAAAATGCGGCTTTTCTGAGCTGCTGTAGAAGTGTGGTATACTAAGAGACTGTTTTCATGTCCCTGGTTGTTACACAAGTATGGTGGTAATTGCTTTATGCCTCTGGTGAGGTTCATGGCAATATGCCCCAGCTTGCAGCTTGGCCCCTCCTCAGCTGCTCTGTACAGCCTTGGGCAGCAACTTGCAGTACGTTGCTGTTGTCTGTGTTTCGGTAGTAAAGTTGTGGATTTTTTTCTTGCGAGTAGTGTGATCCTAAATAGAAGTTTATCCTTGAAGTACTATTGCATCTGCATTTATTTTGGAATGCAAAGAAAAAACCTTGGCTGTACTTAGAAGGTGGCCTATACTTTCCACAGCATTCCACATTACCTTCGTCTCTGTTTCGACGAGTGCACAGCTTTCTACATAGCACTCTATGTAAGCAACTGTTCCTCCGTACCTGTGCTCTTCATCTCCCTATCCCCTGTCCATATCTGTCACCACATCCCTGTATGTTGGTCCTGTACAGTGCAGGCTCTGGATTCCACTGAATTTCTGCATGTCCTGGGGAGCAGATGCTGGAGAGGAGGAATAAATAGCGTAGGAGTAAATTGCTGCTGGTCACCTGGTTGGTGCTTTCTTATCTCTTGGTGAAGCAGTGACATCTGAACAGCTGGACCATGAATAAAACACCCTGTTTGAATGTTAGATGAAGCATGTTTGTGGCTTTTTCCAGTTTTTTTCTGAAATAAAACTTCTGTTGCAGTATTTGAGCTCTGAGGAGCTGACAGCTATGTGCCAACGTGCAAGGGCATGTGGGGCTGGCTACATGGCTGGTGGCTGCAGACGCTGCAGCAGGATCCAGACTTACCCCTTGCACTGCAATGGAAAAGAGATGCAAAGTGCGAGTGCTTCTCACCCACTTGTCCTTTTATGTTGATGAATGTTGTGACCTTGGAAGAACTGCCTTTTGGGTCATCCTGGTTATTGGCACAAGCTAGGAGGTGCTAGTGTTTTTTGATCTGTTGAGTACTGCATTTTCGTGGGACCAGGGCAGAATCTTATAGGGAGGGCTAGTTAGGGGGACCTGGCACTGGTTATCGTGTAACTTGTCATGACTCGCTTGTAGAGCCATTTTATCAGCAATTGATCTGAGCATCATCGGTTATTTCTGGTTTATGGGAGTAATTGTTTCTGGTTGTGTCCTTTAGTACTATGTGTGTTGTTACCACCTGTAGAGGTTTGAACCAAGGGTTATAAACCTATGGCCTGCTCTCTCTTGTACAGAAGATGTGTGTTTTGATTGTGAATTGGTGAAATCTTTGCATTACCTCAGAGGCGTTTTGTGTTAAAAGTTAAAGTCTGACCCTTTTCAGATTGATGAAATGGTTTGCTGTAACTGATTTTTCATGTGTGCTGGAAGCATTAGCTCACAAGTGTGTTTTTGGTGTGTGTGTTTATATATTTATGTGTGTATATAAGAGATAATGTCTGGTTGAAGTTTAAGTAATACAGCAAAGGCTACAGCAGACTGTACTCTGATTCCTGTCCCAATAGCACTAACTACTCTGGAGTCTAAGCTCAATCATGATTTGGTATTGTTTTATACCTCCAGATAGAGTAGTCTTTTATTGATCTGGTTTATTCTTCAGCTTTTCATTACACTTGTGTAAAAGCTTTAGAAATCAATCACATCTGACTTGTGTGCTCAGTTTCCATGAATTATAAGACTGTTGCTTGGCATTGTAATATCCTTGCTTGTAGTTTTCACTACAGATTTTTTTGAGTCCTGATTCAGGACTTGAAGATAGATTGCTCCTAGGTTGTTCAGCTGCAAAAGGTTTTTGCTGGGCTGTTACTTTTGGTTTGCCAGACTTAAACTGAGGAGAAGAATGAAATGAGCTCTGCCCCTGCTAGTATGTCTGCATTTCTTTTTATGCTGGGAAACAATAACTTCACATATTAAACAGAAAAGGCCACTGGAAAGTCTGGTAAGAGAGGAAAGAAAAAGGTATTTTTTAGGATTCATTGCAGTTCAGTAACACAAGAGAAAAAGCAACATAATGCTCAAAAGGAAGAGAGTTTGATTTTTTTAAAAAAATCCAATTTTATCATAATATTTATTCTGTATGTGGAAAAATAAAATATGAACCAAATTGTGCCAATGATATGATTCATCTGGTGCTTTTTTCTCCCTCATTGCATGTGGGCAGCTTCCAGTAATATTAGTGGAAGTTATGATGTATGAGGAATAACTTTATTTTAAAAGTAACCCCACTTTACTGCTGAGATCACTGGGGTCTTATGGGGATGCAGCACTGCACCTGTGCGCTATTAGTGATTAGTATTAGTATTTTTGAGTATAGCAGTGCTTTTTGGTCAGATTAAAGTATTTTTTTGAGGAACAGTATAGTTGAGAGAAGTGTGATACCTCTCATTGCTCTCAGTTTGCAAGACTTGGATTTTATTTTTTTTTTAATGTAGTGGTTGACACCTTCTAAAAATGAAGGAAATTGAAAAATATGTTGTTGTGGTGAAAATGTACAAATGCTAGGGAATTATTGTCGTCTATTTGCTTCTATCTCCTCAGACTCCTAATTGTCTAATGGAATAATTTTTAATAACAGTTTTACATGCTTGGGACAACTTTTGGACTGACAGAGATCTTAAGATATACTTTTGATGAAGAAAAACCCAGCAATTTCATACTCTAGTTCTTTCTGAAGTTAAATTAATTAAAATTCAGCTTTTGCCCAAGTATAGGATTGTGGACCCGTAAAATATTTTCTGGTGTGGTTGCAGAGGCCCCTGCTAACAATAGACCTGCTTAACTGCTTTTGTGACTCTCTTAGAAATTGCTCAGTGATCCCCTGGGTGTGTGGATCATTGATTGAAAATCACCAGGATCCAAAGGAGTTCATGCTCACAGACCATTAGTCAGCATCTGTGTGTAATGAAAAAGCATTAAATAAGTTATCTTTCTTTCTTAATGTGATTTCCATAGGTTTGACTTAGCTGCATAGGTGCTGGACATGTTTTTACATAGCATTTCCATGAGAATTTATGGTGCCTTTGATAATATCTAGGGCGCGCTATAGTTTCCCTCCTTTGTTTTTTATCAATTGGGAATCAGTTGCGAGGTGGACGCTGGGCTCCAGTTAGAGCTGGGTCCGTGTGCCTTGTTTTGCCTGGGGGTTTCTGGCAATTCCATCTCAGTGGTTATGATTAATCATAAATCTATTTTGCATTTGTTCTTCTGAGTTATTTTCTCAGAGAAGTCCATGCACTTTAGTTGGTATGAGCACCAATGTCTGATTTTACAGAATGTTTTATGTTAAACTGGGTGTTGTTTTCTGGGAACTGCCAAGATGTGCTGTGCCAACGTATGGTTAATTCACCAGTTGTATTCCTTATATATGATTTGAAAAGCAGTACTGGTTTTCTTGTTAAGTGGGGCTTAAGGCTACAGATTATTTAAATAACTCTTAGATGTTACAATAAGATTAAGTACCAGCACTGTCTGTTTTGACATTAAATTATTTTTAAAAGGAAATTTAATATAAATAGAAATAAAATTTTATTAATGTAAGAAAAATTGGATTCTGCCTTTATTGCAGTTTCTGCCTGAGTTCCTGTCTTAATTTTTTTTTAAACTTAAATTACATAACTCCTTCATATCCATAATACTATCTAAAGGTCCATATACGTATTCTTTCCAGGACACAGTATTCGGACTCTATCTAGATTTTGATTTTGCTTCAGCCACATGAATTGTATAATACTGGTGAAGATGAAGAATATATTTAACCAGATATTAGAATTTAGAGTTTACTAAAGTACTGTTAAGGATAGCTTACATGAGAGTTTCTTCAGAAAGCTGGAAGTTGCCATCTAAATACAGAAGAAGCTAAACACGGTGTTTAGAGGGTAGCTTTCAGGTGAGCTAATGTTAATTTGCTTACTGTCCATTTCAGCTTAAGTTTTGTCATTTTTTTTAAGGACTTGAGACTAAGCCTGAAAACCAGCCATTCTTGTTAGAGCGTCCAGCCCAGTGCTGTATCAGTTTATTGGTCTAGCCAAATCTGTATAATTATACCCAATTCCTACTAAACTTTCTGTGGTACAAGCCTTTAGATTTCAGTCCTGCTTTGAACTCAAGGGAGACTTTCATCTGCTTACGCAAATTTGTTACAAATCGAATCCTTAGATCTGATTCTAAATGCTAACATCCTTTATCTGTTCATTCATTTCTTTAGTCTTCTTCCACCACCACATGTAAACACTTTCTTCTTCTGCCCTGACAACAGTGGGGAAAAGTAGCTATAAATATGGATAGGGTCTTTAGGCTTCAGGGTTTTTTTACGACTTCCTGGGTTTTTTTTCCAACGTCTGTGCCTGTGCTTAATTAGGATATTCCTCATATCTGTCAAAATACGGTTTAATTGCTGTAAATCTGATGCTTCTTGTTTTTAGTGTTTTTGAACAGCTGTTACCACAATTTTTTTTGTTATTGTTATTTTATAGGCAAATTTGGAAAACAAACCAGTAAATGGACGCAGACCAGAACTCATGGAATGCAGTATATGTGGTCATGGTGAAAAATACAGGGTGAAAACAAACCAAACAGTCCCCATTGAAAATGTGCAGTCTAGGGAGAAAGAAAGAATGACAGGCTTAGAAGCAGAGAAGTGGGCACATAATGAGAAGCCATCTTTTGGTGTCCACGTCAATGGAGATATCCATGGAACTGTGACAGACAACGAACACTTGAAAAACCCTGAAGACAGTGAAAGAGCAGTCTCTCCCAGTCAGTTAGCTGAGCCAAAAAAATCATTTGCACAGACCATCAAAAATGGCATAAAAACCCTACATTATTCACCACCAGAAGCAGTTGCTTCTCTGAAAAAAATATCCATAGAGGAAAGGACAGATTTGACAAGCAACTCCCATATGCAATGGATGAAGGGTACCAATCTGAATAACATCGTAAACACTCTGACAACTGGTGTTGGCTGTGTTCACCCAGAAAAACAAGGAAATGTTTTAGTGAAAGAGGAAAAATGCACTTGCAGCATCTTTGAAGATTCTCATAAGTCAGTTTTGCAGACGGGGTCCATTTTGCATCTGCAAGAAGGCTTGTGTTGTCCTCCGTTGCCTGAAGAGGAAGTGCATGTAGGGAAGGATGGCTTTAAAGTACCTAAAACAGAGACACAGCATGAGGATTCTTCACTACAGCCAACTTTCTTGTCCCTGATTAAAAACAGAAATTTAACTGTAGAGCAGGTTGTAGCTATTGAAGCTTTAACACAGTTATCTGAAGCCCCTTTAGAAACAACTTCACCAGCTAAAACTGGAAGTACTGAATGTACAGAAGAAACAACTTCCACCTTGCTCCATAGTTATAAAAGGGATATCTCGTCCTCCTTCACATCTTCTGCGTTAAAAGAAATCAAAGACACTTACTTACAGAATGAGCAACAGCTCTTGGCTCACTGCGCTCACTCGCAGAAGCAGCTCCCTAATAAGGCAGTGTTATACAATGGCCAGGGTTCAATTTCTGACTTGCGTGATAAACCTGCCAATCTGGCTGGCGAGATGTATAAATTACAATTATCCTCAAGAGATACCAAAACTTTATCTGACTTAACATCTAATGCAAAGTCGTTTTCAGGATATACTACCAAGAAAAATTACACTCATGATCCAGTCACCCTTGTACGGTATTGCAGTGCTTCATGTAATGTCCAGCAAACAAGTAACAACTTGGAAACTCTTGGCCAGTTAGAGCAAAAGCCAGCCTGCAATGATTTGAACTTGGAAGCTAGTTCTTTGATTAAAGAAGGAGGAATTCACAGCCAGGATGAAGAGGATGTAGCTACACAACTAACTCAACTTGCAGCGCTAATTGAATCAAACCAGACAAATCCAGAGCAGAAGAATGACATAAAGGCATCGCTGCTTAATCTAATATCACACGAAAGGCAGCCAAAATATAACCAAGATGTGCTGCAGAAAAAAGAATCTGTATTTTTTAGGCATAATTATAGTTCCTTACTGTTAAAGCAAAAACAACCAACAAATAAAAAAGGAAATGCTGTACCATGGAAACCAAGACACAAAAAGAAGCCTCAAGAAGCATGCTATCAACAAAATAATCAAAGCCAGCTAGAGCTGTTGTCATGCCAGCATAGCGAGTTACAGGACATTTGGATATCATCAAAACTGCACAAGCTTGGTCAAACCATGCCACAGGACTCCAGAATAGCTCCTTCTGAAAAAAAATCTCCAAGAACCAAAGTACAGAGAGCACTGAATCAAAATACTTTAGCATCACAGGAAAAAACTAGATTATTTCTCCCGCAAACACAGATAAAATTCCATAGATGTTTACCTGAGGTACCACAAGAGAAAAAAAAAGACAGGTTGTTTGGCTGTGAAGTGGTAAATGAGCAAATCAGAACTGCTGGCTCTGGTGACCCCCTAGGCACTGATCCACTGAAAAATGAAGTTGCACGTAACCAATATAGCGACCTATTCTCCCGTAATCCTCTGGCTGCTTCACAGTCAAGAGCAGCATCCTTATTGAACAGACCAAGTGAAAACCTACAGATGTTTACAGAAAAATTTAATTCTCAGGTACAGCAAACAGCGAATGTCAGTCAGATGCATCCTTTGCCTCAAACTTTTAATCAGCCTAACCTGAGAGCTAACGAAATGCATAGTGAAGACAAAGCCTATACTCAGCAGGGTGCTGTCGAACAACAAGTAGATCCCAAGTCGCAGGTGCTGCCTGTTCCCTCTGGTGGAGCCCAGGTACCCGGTGCTGTTGAAGCTCTCAGGAATATGGAGTGTGCCGGCAAAGTGACTGTTCTGACGTCAACCAGTTTGGGTACTGACCACCCACAGAGCACAGGTGACTCAGGGTGTTCTCCAGCAAAAAACACACTCAGCAGTTTCCTTGAATCACCTATGAAGTTTCTTGATACCCCTACAAAAAATTTAATAGATACACCTACAAAAAAAGGACAATCTGAATTGCCAACTTGTGACTGTGTTGGTAAGTCTTTTTGCTAACTTTTACCTGCACCTTTCGGATGGAGGTGTGTTCATGTTGCTTCCTTTAATGTAAGGAAGTGTACTTGATGCTTACTTACCTGTTGCAAAAAGACCAGTGTTTTGCCAGTAGTAAATGGGAGGATATTATCTTGTCCCTTTCTATAACTTTTGCCTGGAGTTCTTTGGGCCTGCAAAGCACAGCAGATTGAGTGTTTTTGGAGTTGCAGCTGACAGGCTTAAATTCTTTACTGAAATTTAAAGCCAGGAGGAAAAGGAGTTTTTCCATTTGTTGTTTTCTGATTTTTATGGTCTGGAACTAGTTTTTGCCTGAGATGAGCTGGGCAAAAATTTCCCGTATATTGTCGTTGTTGCCTAAATGCTGTTCAATGCATGGCAGGGTGTAGTTGTGGGCGGTCTTGTTACTCTCACTGTCGGTCCTGATGACCACCGTGAGTTTGCCTTGAAGAGTCCATGTCAAAGGCTACGAGAAGCCCCTCATGGCAGAGGGGAGAGGTAAGGTGGAGTTGAGGCGAGGCCACATATGTAATAATTTGCATTGCAGGATGCGATGTCAGACCGTACTTGGTGTTGAGGATTTTGCAAGTACAGCTTGACTGATGGTGTTAGACATGCTGTGTTTTCAGATTATCAAAGCGCACAGATGGAAAAAGAATTCAGAGGCTTAACAACAAATTGTACACAGGCAGATTGTTTCATCTTTCCTTTAATGTTCTGCATCAACAGAGTGCTAGTTAAGAGGCCTGCTTTGTGTTTTTTGTTCTGTAGTACGTGACTTATCAGTTAATTTTTTTTTCCTCAATTCTCCTTTGTCTAAAATGAATTAATAATGTTTTCATACCAACAAGGATATTGGGAAGCTTACTGAGTCAATACATGCCAGCTTCTGTAATGAAAATTTGTAAAGAATGTGAAATATTCCTACTATGATTAGGATTACTTTGTAACATTAAGAAAAAATACTAGCAGATTAATAGGAGGAAACAAGTATAAAATAATTTTGATGCCTCTGAGGAGAAAAATCTGCCATATTCTTTACTCATTACATTTCAGGGACAAATTTTATGTATTGTAATTTAATTGGGAAGATATTTCTGTAAACCATTTCTAAGCTTACTTGTAATGGTGTAAATACATTTTTTATGTGCAAACTTAGTTTTCTCAACCTGCTTACAGAGCAAATTATAGAGAAAGATGAAGGCCCATATTACACACACCTCGGGACAGGACCAAGTGTTGCTGCTGTGAGAGAAATAATGGAGAACAGGTAAGGAAAATCCAGCGTTTAATGCTCGCAGTATTTTTGACTGTCTAAACAGGAAAGAAGAACTGTGAGAAATCAGGTGCTATGTTTAGCTTTGTTTTTCTAAACTTTTTGCAGTACTCATTTGTAAAGTGTTGTCATGTTCATATGTGCATGAGGTGAGCACGAGCATTTCAATTCAGAACTAATGTGTCTTTTCTGAGCTCTTGCAACTTTAGAGTTGAATTTCAAGTGCAGTGTGCTGTTAGGTGTCATTGAAGTCAATGAGAAGGACAGAGATCAGCAGCTGGCAGAATTAGGTTTTCTTACATGCAAAGAAACTCTGGCAAACCAGACAGAAAGTTCACGGTAGTGACTAAGTGCACTAGGATTTCCATGCAGATAACATTTTCTTCCCCAGATAACGTTTGCTTAGTGGCAGAAGCTTGTTATCAGAAGAGAGATACTAGAAATCACTTGCAAATATGATTTTAAATTTAGAAGTATTAAAAAATACATTATAAATATTTAGTTTTTCTTGTGTTCTCAGTAAAGTAAAAATAACTTTGTTTTTTTTTGTTTTATAGAAAATATTTCCTGTTTTAAAATGGTTTACATCAGTTTGTTTTACTCATTAACTTTTTTTAATGCAGGTATGGAGCAAAAGGAAGCGCTGTAAGAATAGAGGTAGTGGTTTATACAGGAAAGGAAGGAAAAAGCTCTCAGGGGTGTCCAATTGCCAAGTGGGTAAGTTTTTGTGTTATAGCAGTAAAATTGTTTTGTGCAAATTATGTGCAGTCTGTAAGCTTAAATTTAATCCGATCTTTAACGAAGATCTGTTTCTTCATTTAATTGATCTACAAGTCTGCCTGAATGATGAAGCTAAGGAAAACAAATTTATTTTTTTTTTAAATTTAAGATGTAGTGCTGTATGTTATGTTGTGGTTTGAATGACTGTGAAAGAGAGGTGCTTAATAGAGCTGGCAAACATGACCAGATAAGGGTAAGAGGACTCTGACAGTGTCTGAAGATTGGAGTCTCTAGTGAAATACATTATTGGGAAGTGGGAAAGCGAGAAAAGATGGGATGGTTCCTTGGGAGAGTTGCAAAACTGTCCAGTAACATTTTTTTAAAACCCTTCTCAGTTGAACACCTGAAGAAAAGACAGTGCCATGAATGAGGAAGTTCATGGGTGCCATGGGGTTGACTATTATTTTTCAGGAACTAAACTCAGTATTTGGAAATGTAAATGTTATGGTGACAGTTTTTGCCAAAGTCTTGCCTCGCATCACTTCAGGAGCCAAGAAATGAGGTTACAGACACAAGCTCCAGGAGAGAGCCTGGAAAGAATTGATTGACCTTAATCTTTGCTGAAACCGCTGAGCGAGATAAAAAGTAGACTGGAAATCTTGTAAACTGAGTTTTGGAAAACAATAAAAGAACTTGGTTGTTAAAAGAAAAAAAATTATTGCTGTATTTTGGGATTTCAGACTTGATTGAAAAAATGATTAAGATAACTGTGCAGTTGGTAGACTAGTGTTTGTAACTACATGACAAAAATAAGGTTATTACATACTGTATGTGAATGGCATTGCATGCTAAACATTTACTGCTTATGTTTGGAACAGTCAAAATGTGTTTTTCATACTCAATACATAAACTATTTTTCAGAAAGGAATCCCATATGTACATGCTGCTTCAGATAATATTTAGTAACAAATCAGCATCCCAGAAAAAAAAAGATGGTAAAACTAACTTCATAAACAAGTGACCCCAAAAGAATGGAATTATTTTCTCAATGTTTCAATTAAATAAAATGCTCTGTTTTAGCAGAGGACAGGAGTTAAAAATCTTACCTTAGGAATAGTTGTGAGCAGTTGAAAGGAAGGCATTTAAAACTAACTCTTAACCTTGATTTTTCTGTTGCCAGTATCAACATATTGTCTTTTATGTAAACCAGAAATGACTGATTTTATTGTGTATCTGCATGGCTGTAGGTGTCCAACATGTGTGTACAATATGACAGGCAGAAAGCACTCGGGTGCACACAGAACAGGCTGGTTTAAGGTACGAGGACCTGCTCCCAGTTAGTTAGATTTTCACATTTCTGTATGTAAAGTGTGTGTAAGCGTAAGCTTTCATGTTTGTTTAACTTAAGTTCCGATCTTGTTTTATGCAGCAGTGACTCTGTGTGTGTGTGCGAGTTCAGACCTAAAGAGGATGAATGCTTTTCCAAGTCTGCTGTTACTGTGTGACTGTTCAATACAACAGAGGGAAGGAAATCACTGAAATCTCCCCTGTAGAACTGTTTCAACCTGTATAAAATCCACATTTTGGGGTTGGTGTTCTTAATGTGTTGCATTAATTTCTCACTGGCAGTGCTAATTTTAATCTTTATAACAGAGCATATTTGGGTTTTGGCTATGACCAAAGAAGCATAATTGTGAAATTTGTTTGAAAGCATATGGAAAAAGTTTCCTGTGCTCTCCAATAATTGCAGTCACAAGGTTCCATCAGCTGCACGGAGACTTTCACTTACTCATTTACAGTGCACTTTGGGACAGACTTGTTTCTGCTTTGCAGATGGACAGGCTGTTGCCCTTAGGGCTCCCAAGAGACTTGCTGGTGAGAGCAGCATGAAGAAACTCTGCTGAAGCAAATATGATAAGGAAAAATTGAATGTATCTGATCGTGTTGAACTATTTTTCACTATTAATTTTGCTTATTTCCACTAGATAATTTTGCCTTATTGGTTCATTAAAAACATTTTAAGATTAAAGGAGCTTTCTCAAATACCTGTGTCTGTACATTCTTCTGTTAGCAACTGCATTTTCATAATACCGACTTCCTCCTAAATTGTTTTCGCTTGAGTGGCTCCATTTCTCTTAAGGTGCTTGGTGTGTTAAACATTTACTGAGACAGATTCCTTTCTTCCAAAGGAGCTGATGTTTTCTTACTTAGATTTCAGGTTGCTCTAAACTTGCAGAATCTTTTATCTTTCAGTCTTCTTTTGAGAAGAAATAAACATCTGAAGCGGAAAGTCTCACATCTTTCTCCTTTTTTAAAAATATATAATATTTTAGGGTGATACTTTGGATGTGGACAAGAATGCTCCTCTTAGCTGAACCTAAATATTATCAGTAAATGCTACCTAGGCTTTGAAACCTTTTGGTAGTTGTATGTGTGAGCATTAGATTGACACATTAGCTAAACTGTGTGCAGTGACGATGAGCCTGCTATTGCTTTCACTACGTGTCATGACAAGGAGACTGCTTGACCTCTGATTTTTTCGCATAAGAAATTGTATCGTCTCATTTTTATGTCAAAATAGAATTAATAGAGTTTTGCCAGATATTTCAAATGTGTGGATATCTGTGTAGGTGATAACTGTGATTAGAAAATAATTTAGTACTCTGTGACATATGCAGGGGTAAAGGTAATCTTCTTTCTTTTCTATTTGGATTTCTTTCACTTTTTTGCTTTGTCCAGGCTCATCATACTGCTTCATAACAAGCTAGAGAAAAAAAAACCCATTGAAGTACTGAAATTACTGGCCTGTTGTTCTCAGTAGCCCATTGATGTAATAAAAAGCTTCATGCTGCTGTGCATCCCCCATAACCAGCCAGTGATAAGTGATTTGTCTCATATTGGTCCCATGTTTTATCAGTGCTTTAGCTGATAACAGATGTGTTGTGGGTTTGTTTTTTTTTTTTTTTCGTGGTCTCAGTATGTCTACTGGTGAATTACAATTACATCAATTTATGTGAAATGGTAACTCACTGTAGGCATCATCCTGTGCACCCAAGTCAAAGATAGGTGTCACGGACCTCAGAGGAGCTCAGCTTTGGGTCTGAACATTTTCTAGATTAAACCCATTTCCTTTGGGTTCCTTCTCCTGGTTTCAGTGGACCTTGGCTTGGATCATCTGAGCTATCATTGCTATCTGCTGTCTTTATTCAGAGTTGCAATGTAATTTTTAAGGCTCCGGCTCTAAAAAAAGACAAAAGATGAGAAGAGATAAGAACGGCCAGGTCAGGGTGGAGGTCCTTCTTCCCAATACCCTGTCTCCAGTGCTGGCTGATGGCAGGAAGGTGTACGAGCAGGGCAGTTGCCTCCCAGAAGACCAGCTTAGTTTCCAGTAGTTCATGGCTCTGTGGTTCTCTGAGCTGGAGGCAGCATCTTTGTGTTCATTTGCCTTTCATTAATGTTGTCATCTTTATTTCTCCTTTTCCTTCCTGTTCTCTTATGCTAGGAGTTTAATGCTGGCATAATGTTTTCAGCTTTGTGCTCTATTCCCAGTAATTCTTAGCAGTTGTTTTTCCTTTTTTTCCATTGCAGAGCAGTGATTTGGCATTTTCATACTGCTAACATTATGCCAGATTCTCATTCCTGCATGGTAATGGCCAACGCAGAGTCCATCTCTATCTAAAAATAGATTTGTTTTCACCATGTTTACCTGCCATTTTTCTGCCCGCTCAGCAGTATGAACTCCTCCTTCATTTGTTTGCAGATTGTGCTTGTCTTCACTACTCTGAAGTGCTTACTGTCATCAACAAATGTTATCATCTTTTTATTTACCCTTAACAAACAAGATGAAGAGCACAAGCTTAAACATGATTCTACAGAGCTGCCATCAGAGACATACCAGCCTTTGTTTCATGTCTTTTTACCAGTTATTCATGTGTGGCCTTTTGATTTGTCCCAAGACACATTTTTTTAAGAGCCCTTTTTCAGGAGGGACCTTTGGCTTTTGGAAGTCTAGAGAGACCTGCTGTATGACTGAGCTGTGACTTCACTTCGGAGAACTTTATTTGACTTCTCCCTGTGCACCACACTTTCCTGTGTGATCACTGCCTTGCTCCACACAGATACCAGGCTCATGTGATCACCGAACCAACATATTTCTTAACGGCTCTTTTTACAAAGAGTAAAAGTAATCTTAGTAATCTTCAGGCCCTCTGCTACTAACATTTGCACGTCACATTTAATACTTCAGTTGTCTCATCCTTGAGTTTATTTGGTGGATATCATCTGAACTTGGCAAATTGCTACTGTTTGGTGTGTGGGGGTGGTGATTTGGTTTTGGGGTTTTTTTTCTGCTATTGTCCTATAACCACTTTTGTCAGGGCTTTAACTTCAGAAAAACATCTTTGTCTGTCCCCTCCGAAGGTTTCTGACATAGGAGTCTTCCCAAACTTCTTGTTTGTGAACATAGCAGAAGTGGGTTTTTCATCTTGAGCCTTATCTTCTCTGAGTGACTTTAAAAAAAAAACAAAAACAAAAAACAACCAAACAAACGCTTGGATGATCTGTTGACCCTTCAGATTCTGTTAGCCCGCTGGTGGCCCTAATTTATTTGAAAATACAGCATTATGGGGCCTCTATGCCTTTTGCAAGAAGTTTCTAAAACTCTTTCACTTCTGTCTGCCTTTTTTGGGTTTTATATTGATAGCTTGACAGATCCTTTTTACCTTCTCTGTAGTGTTAGTTGTATATTAGTAGGATATATAAATAATAAAATAATAGGGGTGGATTAAAAGTTGATTTAAAACCTGATTACAAATACTTTAAAAATATAGTTAAATTTGAAATTACAGTACCGTACAGACCTGAACCTAGAATTAGCCACTGAAATGAATCAATTTTTAAAAGTGATGCTTAGATAACCCACTATTATAACGAAGATTTTGTAGATCATTGAACTGACAGGAATTTCTAGTTAAATGCCAGAAACTACATTTTGTTGAGTGCTGAATGAGCCTTAAAAACAATAGATTCTTTTGCAGATGCAGATAAGATGATTTTTTTTTCAGTTTGCTAGTTTAGCTGGAGTTGAGAAAGTGATTGAAACTGGGAACTGAAAAAGCAAGAAAAACAAGAAGTTACTCCAGCTTCTAGGCTCTCTACTTAGTGTTGGAAGAGCAGTGTAATTTATTAAAGAAAATGAACTGAGGAAAGAGCAAGACATTTTGCAGTGGATGATCACTACTAATCCACTGAGCTGTGAGAGGACCACTTTACCTGCAAGCAGACTCTCCGGTGCTTATTTCTCTGTATCCTGCTTGGCAGTGAAATGGTCAGGAGGTCTGGTGCAGTGCTACTAGCTAGGGGACAGTGAAGCTGTCGTGTTGTTTGGAACATGATAGAGTGGGGAATTTTTGAAAAAATATTTGAAAAGGGCTATAGAGTAAATTCTCCTGGACTGACTGTCCCCTGGCCATGGGTTTAAGTAGAATGTGCAGCTCCATTCTGCTTTGAACACCTTACTGTCCTTCCAGCTTTTAGCTCAGTTATTAAATTGTCTTTATGATTAAGTGATGGTCACCCCAGGAGAAGTCTGGAAGGAAATTAATTTTGGCACAGGGAGAGTGTGGTTGGTGTGGGTTTTGTTCAGCTTCTTGGACAATGTTGTATTAGAGCATCGCTTTCTTGCCATAACGTTGTAATACATTAAGTTAGTGTGTGTAGCAGGTACTACAGCTGTGCAGGCACTATTCTCACTGTTTGCTAGGAGGCATAACTGTTAAATACAGAATTGGAGGAGTTTATTTTGGACAAAAATTTTTGTATGTTATCCAAAGTAAAGCTGTTCTTTGTGAAGTGCTGCAATGCTTCGAGATTCATAATTATTAGAAACTTTTACGTGGTTTCTGAATAAGTGTTTTAATATTGTTTAATATGAAGAACTACTCAAATATTTTAATAAATATGAAACAAAAAAGCTATGTCAACGTGAACAAAGTGAAGTATTATAAAAGAGCAGGCATTTCAGTTATTATTACTAATTGAAACAAATGGGACATCTGAACAAACTGAGAGTGTAGATTCTTATTATCATCCATATAATACAAAGTGCAGTTAAGCACTGTCAGCAAAAACAGAAAGGGAAGTTTGAGGCGGAGGTAAGAGGACACTGGGAGTTGAGACTTGAATTTTGTCCTCATTTCTGCAGTATTTGTTATACAATTATAGAAGAATCACTTAACCTATGTATACTGCAGTTTGCCCATTTGTAAATGGTACAATACCGCTTCCAGTAGCAACTTGAAAAACGTATTTGCAGATAACTGCAGATATCACATCTCGGTGATATTCCTGTAAAAATAGCTCAGTAACTGCATAGGATTGTGATTGACAGTAACTGTTCTGTGATAACTCTTTTGATGTAGTCTCCTAGGACTTGAGAAGAGAGAATTTAGGGAAGTGGAACTTATTTCTGTTTTAATATCTCTTAGACATGCTGAGAATAAAAGCATATAACATTTTCCGGTAAGAAAATAATTTAATGTTGTTTAATGTGTGTGTATGGGTGAATTAGGAAGAAGGAGGGCAGACTGACTATGCAGCAAACAAGAACATTTCTTTCTCCTGCTGTCTTGTACAGCATTGCATGCTAGAACAGCAGCAGTCCTTAACAATGCTGTGCTGTCACTTTGTGCTGGTGTAGGTTATTATTGAATTGTAGCTTAGCGGAGAATCTTGTCCTGTGTAGAGAGGACTCCATCCACAGACTTTGCTCAGAGGCAAAATCTGGAGGTTATAAAACTTGGAGCCAAACTGTTGTAAATGAGTCACCTATTTCAGGAAATTACAGTGAACAGTTAAGCTATGTTCTCACTTTAAAATCAACTACTGATACTCTGGACAGGAGACAGTGATTTTACTGACGAAATTCAGGATGGTCTGGAGGGCGTATTGCAGTGGAACCACATGGAGATGAAATAAACCTAAGAAGGACCTTTTTTGTTGGTTCCATTATTTTTTTTTCATCCAGTAATTTATAGCAGTGTATTTAACCCATAATTAAAATTTTGTCCTATTTGCTGGATTGGTTTATATTGTGCTAAAGTTAATGCTAACTATTCTGGTGATTCTAAATTGAAAAGTAATTTTTCATCCATGTGGTAATTCAGCATCTGGTATGCTGAGCTTCTGCAGTCTGACTCTCAGCTACTTACGTAAGTCATGTACGTGCTAATTTAGACTGGCTTATGTTTAAGGACATCAAGTAATTTTTATTCACAGTGTACTTATTCCTTGTTCTAGAGCTCCTGCCAAGGGTTGAGACAGTTGCTTCAACAATCTAAGAGAAATAATTCAAGTAAGTAGAACTCAAGCATTTGGACAGCTGAAGCAGGTTTTTTTTGGAAGCGTAACTTTACTGATGCTGTTCAGTAGATTCAGAAATTATTTGAAAAAGGTTGAGAGACCAAGGTGACAAACTGCTGATGACCCCAAAGCTGTTCAGTATAATGAAGAGCAGGAAAGACTTGTGATCCAGAAAGAGTGGCCACTAAAACAATAGGTAAAACTCACTTGATAAATATAAAGTTGCACAAAAAGCAGACTGTTAGAGTTTCATATTCACAGTGATGGATGCTAGGCTGAGTGTTACTGCTTGGGATAATAGTTCGTTAGACATCAGCTTCAGTGCTCAGTAGTGGTGAAAACAGCAAAAGAAACTGGTGAGAATTACTGAGGAGGAATAAAGAAAACAGGAAACATAATTATGCCTCTGTGAGAAAGCATGCTGCACCCCAGTCTTGAATAGTGTCCAGTTCTGGTCCTCCAACTGAAGAAAGCACAGCAGAACTGCGAAAGATGGCAGTGGTACAGACTCACCAGCCTGGCAGAGAGGGAAGGGGGGAAAGCAGGACACTCCGAAGTCTTCGGTGGCATGGAGAGCTGAACAGCAATCTGTTACTCACACTTCTCATCCTATATCAAAACAGAGGGCACTAGCAGGAGGCAAGCTCAGCACGAAGAAAAGGTAATGTCTTTTTCTTTCACGTAGTCTGGAATTAAGCTCGGGAGTGTAGTGGGTGGTAAAATGCTGTGCAGATTTAGGAGTGGGCAAATGCACAGAAGGGAAATCCTTCACAAGCTGGGAGAGAGCATGTGCTCCCGGCTGCCAGCAGGTGGCTGGAAGGTGCCTGACAGTCGCTGGGAAGCTTCTCTGTGTCCCAGTGCCTTTCTTACTGCTCATCCCTGGGCAGCTGCTGGTAGTCACTGTCAGCATCAGGGTGAGGCTGGACAGTCCACTTCTCTGACCTTGTCCTGTTCTTGTATTCTTTGATTCTTTGATTCTTAGTATCTCTTTCTGTCTCTTCAGTATCCCCGTACGTGAGGGAGTGAAAAAACTAACTTTTCTTCTTGTTTATCCCATAACTTGCTGCTGAATTGCTGTGGCAAATTCTGCTGTGGATGGCACCTCTTCAATTAATTTACTCTAGCTTTTGGCTCATGCTTTCTGTTAAGAAAATTGGGTTAATTTAAACCTTCATGGCTTGCAGAAACAGAGGTTTAGCTGTGGTATGTTGCCATGACAGCTGTTGATTGTACTTCTGTCCTAGCTGGCTGGCTGCGGCTCACCTTGCAGGCTTGCTCATATTCTCAGGTTCTGCCTTTTGAGAATATCTGGGCTAGCTAATAAAACAAATTACTTGAATTGCTGCCTTCCCGTAGATGTACACATAAACAAGGACACATGGATAGCAGCAACAACACAGAGCAGTCACGGTACAGAAAGTGGTAGTAGTGGTGGGTGCCTGACTGCAGCATAGGAGGGGTGTACAAAACTTGGTTTTGAAAATTACCAAAATAAATTAGTATTCTGCCCAAATCAGCAATGTACAAGGATGATACAGGTGGCATTGTGTGTGCAAATATGTATGTGAAAGAAAGCTATTTGGAAGGAAGTGTGTCCCATTTCAGTTTTTCTTTTTGCCCTAGACATGGTAATGTTAGCAAAATGGGTGAGGGAGTGGGTAGCATGTAACTTTGCCTGGTTATTGTGAGTGCAGAACAGGGCTGGCAGGTCTTGGTCAGCACTGTGGGGGCGTTTTGTTAAGTGTGTTGCTTTCCAGAAGTGCTGCATTGCAGCTGAAACAGATTAGTCATTGCTAAAGTGGGTATCTTTGGATGGAGACTTAGTACTGATGACAGCTAGTGCTTGCTAAGATGAGTTCTGGGATAATCTGTCCCTACATACCTGCAAAAAGATGACCATATGACATTTAAGTGTTACATAATACTTTACAAACATATTACAAGTCTGTTTTGTTGATTATACTGTTTTTCTGTGTGAGTCACTAAGAAGTCATGGTTATTTTGTGTGGAAAAGTAATTGCAGGGGAAAAGTTTTTATTTTCCTGTTTCAAGAACTTAGCTTTAAAGTTCCACCACTTAACAAATGTTTATTTTCTTATTCCTTTTAAATGCATTAGGGACCAAAATTAAACAAAGTGAAGTATTAAATGATTTACGTTATCACTTTTGTTAACTGCATCACAGAAATCATGAGTAGCACCAACAACTTTTGGACAACAAGACTTGCCAGGTGATCAGTGCATTGTTCACAGTCTGAGGAAACCTTCAGGGACTAGCTGCATTTGTTGCATATTCAGCTTAATGTTTGGCATCTCAGTGTTTCACAGGTAAACAATAAATACACTGGGAATTATGTTTGCAAACTTTGAGTAGCAAATAAATACGCATTTTAAATTATTGCATGAGGAATTGGTAAATAAATTGCATTATTATATTCTCTGTGACAGTATACTAATTCCGTATGTCTTACTGAGGAAGACATTTTGTCAAATGCATGCTGAAAAGAAAAGAATGAACTAAAGTGTAGACTGAGATTTTATATGTGCTACTCTTCTGAAGACATCATTAAAATAGTGTTGCTGTTGTATGAATGTAACAAGTGTGATGTTTCCATAAAGTAACAAGGGCGGGGACAGTTGGTTAAAACACTGTATGGTTTGGGGATGTTTAAGGATGGAAAGATCTTGGAACCATCCCCACTCATTTCAAGCTGCAGAAGCTGGAGTAGAAATAAAGGAATGAACTAGAGACAACTAAAGAGTAATTCAAAAAATGATCGGTCAAGTAAAGCCTTACGAGGTCTGTTATTTAGAAAAATAGTAAGAAATATGACCTGTAAGCACAGCAGGCAAAATCTTGATAAGCAGTACACAGCTTGTTGTCATATTTTGGGTTGTATTAATTACTCAGGTAACGACAAGTTTAGTAACAAAAGCAAATGCAGACAGTTTTACTTTTGCGTGATACATATACACACTTATAATACAATATACTTGTGATTTATTGTAGAGTTGAAAAATTTATTTGATGTAGTCAGGCACTGGAAAACAAATGACAAGTTGGAAATTAACAGAGTTACATCAGTGTAAATGTACCTAAGAAGTCACCAAGTCAGTCTGCCACAACTGCAGTGGCATTTTCCCCACTAGAAAAATGGTTAAAGCCTCAGGAATGACGTGGTGTTTCTGTTGGCTGGATTTATTCCATAGTTTCCAGCTGTCCTGCTCAAACGTGCTCGTCTGTATACTGAATGTGGCGTTGCTGTGTATTTATTATTAACACAAAGGATGGGCTCTGTTTATGACTGCTTTGAGAGTGCCAGCTGTGGCATGTGCAGGGGCACCATCCGTTTATACGGGAAAAGCAGCACAGCTCCAGCTCTGTCTGCACTGTCCCTGGCTGCGGGCCTGGAGGAGCCATGACTCTTTCAGTGCAAGTTGTGCTCTTCTAACGCCCTAACAGGTGAGAAAAGCGCCTTATCTCTGCAACAAAAGGACTGGAGCGCTCCAGCTGTAGCAGTCAGATGAGTGTACGATGTAACCTCTTAAGAGCCACAGACATTTAAAGCAGATAACTGATAAATCCATTAGCTACCTTTGTGGCCTGAAAGATGATGGACTGTAAAATGCTTTTGGGTCCAATAAGAGTACTGCGTTCTCTACTGCATGCATAATGATGCAAATTCCAGCTATGTTTAACGCCAGGGAAGTGTGGTGTTGGTTTAAAGGAAACTATAAATTCGCCTGCTGCCCATTTGTCATTTTTCGTGGACAGTGTATTTCCAGTTTAGAACTATATGAGAACTCAGAAAGGCCAACCTGATGTTGTACTGAGAAACTCAGAGGTACCACATTTCTTTATTGAAGTTACAAAGTCTAGAAACAACAAAAATAAAAACAGAATAAAAGCATCACCCTTCATGCTGAGTAACGAAATTAAATTCTTGTCCTTCTGACATGAAGGACTGTGCTGCTTCAGGAATGTAAAACTCACACTTACATGAATAACCTGTATCGTACATCAGCCATAACAGATTTTCTCTGAACCTCACTCAAATGTAAATGAGTTACGTTATTTTTCTTTCCTTATAAAAAAGATTGTACTGGTTGGTCAGTCATAACCAAGACTTCTTTTGAGGAATTGTATCTCGGATGCATTTGCTTATTTTATCATTAAGGCTGATAGTAAGACTGTACGATTAACTTCGGGAGGGTGATACTTTCTCTCTTGACACAAATTAACTTTAATCTTGCTTCTTCCTGCTAAGCCTGCACAGATTCCCTCTGAAACTATTCATCTATTGAAAACCTTTTCACTTGCAGATTAATTGCCAGCATACTTTGGTCCCCACTTAATGAGTTCCAATATTTCGATATTCACAGCTGATCAGGCCAGGGGTCATGTATGAATGACAACTGCACGTCTGGCAACAAAGAATCTTCCCTGTTCAGTCCAACAGGGAATGTCTGTGAAAACTCAGATATTTGGAGGTTTTCAAAGAGTAAGTGGAACTCCATTGCTTTCTTGCTTTTATAGCACGTGACCGGTAACATGTCTGTGGGAGTTCTGCTGATGGAGAGGGGGTGCTGGGTGGACAGCCAGGGTGACCGGCTGCTTGCCCTGAGGAAGTGTACTGCTACGGAGCTGGCAGAGAGCTTCTGCAACGTAATGGCTCACCTTCTGCACACAGTGAGGAATAGAGACTTGCTGGTCCCCGTCCCATACATGACAGAGCAAGGAAGTGGATTTAGCCTTTAGTGCCTGTGAGGGGTCCAGGCGTAATACATTCGAAGCTTAACACTGAGGTCCTTGGAGGCCTTGTACAGGCTGTGCTGGCTAAAACACACTTGAAGAATAAATAAACATTTTCGGATTATGTTCTTGTATTTACCTAGCTTTAATGCATGTTTTTGGTCTGCTCACAATGCAACCCCATTTCAGATTGTGATAAAAACCTACATATGTGGGAATATGACTGTCTGGCTTTTTTGTTTTCTTTCATTTTTTTAATTCAGTGGTATATTGTACTGTTTATATTGTGTTAGTCTGTGTTTTATCCATAAGGTTCACAAAGATTGCTTTGTGTATCTTACAGTTTAGTAAACACTTCAGCATTCTGCTAAGAACTTCAATATTGTTCATCTAGGGTTGTATTCTGAAAAATCTCATTGCTTCTTTCACTAGGAATGCTTCTAATCTTACTTTGCAAGGTGGGAACCATTTTATGTACTGACACGTAACTGTGGTAACCCATGCATACATGTGCTTCTGTGCTGTGCTGTTACATAACTGCGTTCTGGGTTTTGGCAATATGTTTTCAGTATTATTTTCCAGGTAAATGTTGGGTTTGCAGTGGATCTATTGTCTCAGGATTATTATTTCCTTCTAGTGGTTATTTTCCTCTTAATTAATCTTTTTTATTGTTTGTGTAGAGTGCCTAAAATATTCCTCCTCCTATAAAAATGTGCTGCTATTGCTTCTACAGGTAAAAAGTCAACGCAAAATCATATTCTACACCAGAGATCAGTGTGTGGTGCTGTTCCAGTCCTGCTTGCTGATGGAGACTCTCTGGGCAGCACTATTTCCGACTCTTCCAGGCCTTACATCTCCCAGAGAAGAGTAATGCATTGCATGTTTCCAACCCTTACCTAAGAATAAACAATATGATTCTTCCAGGTGATACGAAGAAGTAGCGATGAGGAAAAGCTGCTGTGCTTGGTACGTCAGCGCGCAGGACACCACTGTCAAACTGCCGTCATAGTGATTCTCATCCTGGCCTGGGAAGGGATCCCCCACCTCCTGGCTGATACGCTGTACAAAGAGCTGACGCAGAGCCTCAGAAAATACGGCTGTCCCACCAGCCGCAGATGTGCGTTAAATGAAGAGTAAGTTCCTTTAACAGTAAATGATTGCTGTGTTGCCTTTTGAATGCTCTGCATTAAATAGCTTGAGAATTCAATAGTTCAACTAATAAAGTAAATATCCAAAAGCTCATTTAAAGCTACAGTGCACTAGGTGTCATCTCAGTATACAACTTAGTTCCTGACTTTTCCTAGAGACCAGCCCCTGAGTGACAGTTTTACACGCTACACCCAGGGCAAGGGGTGGCACTGAACTTCTCTCCTGACTTTTTGCACGCTGCCCAAAGACAGTCAGTGTCTGCTTTGCAGACATGGCCATGACAAAGAGCTGCTAAGAAGGTGGTATGTGACTTTTTTGAAAAGAGAGAGATTGAACACTCAAAATTAGGATCTTCCTCTCTATGCCCCTGAGAGGAATTTAGTTTAATTGACTGGATGACCTATTGCAGCTGAGGCTCCATAGCAGTGCTGCCTTTGCGTTGATTTTTGTGTAGCCTACATTTAACAGACTCTAATAGCTGTACAGTGACCTGATTCTAATGCTTGTGTTCCTAAAGGGTTGGGCTGAGGAGAGTTGTTCCACTTTGAAAGTTCGATCAATTTGGAACTAATGGTTTTGCTGCATGTAACAAAATTATTGGATTTAGGGCTAACCTTTAGTAGCAGTCCTATTTTCTTGGATAAAAATGTTATCCAACTGGAGAAGTCAAAATCAAAGTAGCATGAGTACGTTTATATAGCTATAAGTTATGAGTGTTATGTATTTCCCAGAAGTGGGACACTGGGGAATTTAGACTGTCTTTATGGAGAAAAAATGTCAGTCTCTACACATGAATATTTCCATAACAGAAAAGATCTGGTTAAACAATATATTTTATAAATTTCTGTCTTGCTATGGTATATATTATAAAGGAAATAGCAAATGGAATTGACCTTAAAAAAAAAAAATCTGTGTTGTCATCTGATTCGACATGTCTCTATTTCCTTTCACAGTCGTACTTGTGCATGTCAAGGACTTGATCCAGAAACTTGTGGAGCATCATTCTCATTTGGCTGTTCATGGAGTATGTATTTCAATGGCTGTAAGTTTGCCAGAAGCAAAAACCCGAGGAAATTCAGGCTTCTCACTGATGACCCTAAACAAGTAAGATTTATTTTATTTGTTTTATTGTTTTGTTTTCCTCTAAATACTTTGATTTTCAGAACTAGAAATGAAGTCTATGGATATCCACCCCTTCTCTCTGACACGTGTATGCATAGGTTATCACACAGGCACCTAATTAAATGTTCTCTAACTGTAGTATTTATAATTTTTCTACTGTATGATAACACAGTGTCATTTACTATGTATTTAAACACTCTAAAGTTATCCTTCAATGCTCTTCTGTATGCATATTTAGCTCTGCTGTGTAACTCTGTATGAAATGTTAATTCTTTGTAAGTATAAAACAGAGCTAAAGGTTTTTCTAAGCACCAAGGCTGCACCTCAGAGATTCAGTCCTTTTGCCTTGCAATAGAAAATATTGTGCCTTGGGTTGCACCACTTTCACACAGACCAGCTGACAACCTGGTCTTCTGTCTGCTACCTGGAATGAACTGTTTTTTCTGTGGACAGCATGTTTTTTACACACCTTTGGAGGAATGAGTACACTAAAATATGATGCAGTGAAATGATACTGTAATTGCTGCTTACGAGTATTAGTAATGATATAAAGCTGAGATAGCACACAAGATATGGTGATGGATTGTGTGAAGTAACAAACCTCTAAAAAAGCCCAGACAAATCCGTTCTTTTCATTGGTGTCATGGTTTATCCCCAGCTGGCACATAATTAGGCCCCGCACAGCTGCTCACTTACTCCCCCCCACCCAGGGGAAACAATCAAAACAGTAGAAGTGATAGAACTTGTGGGCTGAGATAAAGACAGTTTAAGAGGTAAAGCAAAACAAGGAATTCATTCCCTTTGTCAGACTGGTGTTCAGCCATCTCCAGGAAAGCAGGGCTCCATCATGCATAATGGTTACTTGGGAAGACCAATGCCATCGCTCCAAGTGTTCCCCCTCTTCCTTCTTCTTCCCCCAGCTTTATATGCTGAGCATGATGTCATATGGTATGGGATATCCCTTTGGTCAGTTGGGATCAGCTGTCCCAGCTTGTCACCTCCCACCTTCTTGTGCACCCCCAGCCTACTCGGTGGTGGGGTGGGGTGAGGAGCAGAAAAGGCCTTGGCTCTATGTGAGCACTGCTTAGCAGTAACGAAAACATCCCTGAATTATCAACACTTTTTTTAGCACAACTCCAAACCATAGCTCTGTGTTCTTGCTTTTTTTAATGTGTAGAGTACACGTGCATGTGTACACACAATGTGAAACATTCATTGTTTCTTGGAAGAGAGAGATGTCATTTGATTTACAGGAACTAAGTATTCTTCCCAAGTTCTTTTTTTTTTTTCCTGAAAGAGTTGATGAAGCATCTTTCATGCATACGCGCCTGAATGCAAAACCCTCCCTCTCCTGTGAGTTGTGCTGTCCCCTCACAGTGTGGGTATCCACAGACTTCACTAGTGCTTAAAGTAGGGACTTGTGCCTAAGTGGAACAGAGCACACATGGCCCTTCCGCCCTTTCTTTCACTGAATATAGGACTAAGGCAGTGCAAGCTGAAAATAGCTCTGCTTGTCTCAAGAGGGACTTTGTCTTATACATTTTCAGTTTATAGAAGAATGAGCTTACTGGGCATTTCTTCATTTTTAGGTATCCTGTTCGTTCTCCTTTGTCCTTTTCCACTCTCTGTGACCCTGTGTTTTTAGGTTCTCCCCTGCATAATGCTCTGCACGGATCATTCTGTGCATGTGTTCTTTCTGTAGGTTTCTAGTGGTTTTAATAACATTAGCTGGGGACTCAGCAAAGGCAGCAACCTTCATATGTGCTGTCTAATGAAATATCAGGCTGCGCCAGATCTCTTGTGAGACAGCTCAGATAGATTTGTCTTTGATCAGAGTGTGCTCCGTCAGACGGCGAGTTCTGCAGGTGGCATCGCTTCCTCTAAGTCACTGAAATGGCCACCTTGAGCTCCACTCGGACACTTAGTGAAGCACGACAGTGTTCACAGCAGCACCTAGAAATGACACCCCACTCGCCAGAGGTGTCTGCCACGGCCTGTTCACTTGGCAGGAAACTGGCAGATTTTTGGGAGGAGAATGACTTCTACCACAGTCTAAAAGCAGTTGCCAAAATGAGATTACTTAACCAGAGTATTTTCTAGATGCATGATCTAAAAGTGCATTCACTTATTTCCCTATTTCCATGGACATTGTTTTAAAACCTCTTTGGATTCTGTGGCCGAGAAAGGATGAGGGTTGCCCAGCACACAGGTACTCTGGAACTGGGTTTGCCTGCGAGGAACCACGTGCACCCTTAGGTTACCACGCGAGAGCCGGCAGCTGTAGGTGACAGCAGTGTTTGGGCACTTGCCGTGTGTGTGCAGGTGGTTGGTGTGTCTTGAATTGAAATTACTGGTAGATAATTTTTCTCTTCATTTGGTGTTGTCATTAATTTTTCTAGCAGATACTTCTTTAGCTAAATATTGGATATTGGTGATTTTGCAGATGCCATAAAGCTAGGAGGTATAGCAAATTAAGAAGAAAATAGTTTGAAGTCCAGAAAGATCTGAATCATTTGAGGCACTGGGTGGAGTGAGGTGAGGTTAAGGGTATAGTACACCTAGGTAAGAATAGCACATAGGATAGATAATTAAGGATGTGTTACCTTCAGTGCAGTTCAGAAAAACCTGTGGTAGTGATCGACAATTAATAAACTGGCTATAGTATGAGTTAAAAATAACGGCATCATTTTGTAATGTAAAATCACATTGAAATATGTGGAAGCATCCATATATGTTTATATACATTGGTGTTTACAATATATGGTGATAAGTGTGTTTTGTTTTTTTAAACAAAATAAGCTGTTATTTGTTGCCACTATACAGTATGCAAAGCTGAAGCTGCGGTTGTCTCTCAAAGCCTGGCCCTTGGAGGAGAACAAAGTAGGGAGTATGTCACCACCCCTTTCTTCCCCAGTTGGTTGGTGATTTTCCTGGAAAAGCAAAAATTTAGACAAATAATTTAGGGATTGTTTCTGTATATAAGAACTTAAATCTTACACTTCATAGAAGCCCACCTAGCTAGTTGCATGTTTATATGGCTTACCCCAAGGAAAGGAATATTACTCCCTAATCCAGTAGGTATTTCCATAAAGTCCTGAGTTTTGCACCTCTAAAGAACAAAATATTTATCAAATGTTCCTGATAAGAGTTGTGTTGCAAGGTTAGAAACCTTGAAAGCTGAAATTAACGTTAAATGCTATTGGGAGTTACTCATGCAATTAAAATAAAATGAAGGTGGGGACCTAGGATTCTGTTCGCAGGGCTGTATCAACACAAATTAAGGCCCCATAAACAGAATGCTAAAAGAAGACCTGGGGTTCCATCTCCACTCAGCCATGTGGTGTCATTTTTCTCTTCTGGACATTACTTCTCTATTTTGTGGGGAACACTTCTCATTCCTTGACTGTCTGTATCAGAAGGGGGGAAAGATGCAGAAATTAGTTCCTTGTGTGTTGGGTTTCCTTGCCCTAGCTGATAGCCTCCCTTTTTATTTCATTGACCTAGATTTAACAGCTTTGGTATTTTAGTAATGCAAAAGTTGGCTTATTTACGGTTGGTGACAAAAGGCAACGGAACAGAAGTCAGATTAATAAAAGATAAGATAGAGGTGGACTTTCTTAGCTTTGCTGACTTGTCAGGGATCTCTAAACTGGGTTAGATTCTTTTAAAGCAAATTACAGTACTCTGAATGTTGCCTTTCTCTGCAGGAGGAACTTCTTGAAAATAATTTGCAAACTTTGGCTACTGATGTGGCTCCGGTTTATAAAAAGCTTGCTCCTGAAGCTTTCCAGAACCAGGTAGGTCTGTGACATTCCACTAGTGCAGCTGTGCCTTTGGACAGGAAGCACAGTTTGAAAACAAGATGAAACCCCAAAGTATGTTCATGGGTAGAAGCTACCAGCCTCGCAGATGTGGTGAATCCCCTTGCTTGCTTACAGTGGTTACTTCATTTGACTAGTTTCAAAATACTGCGCCTTTTTTATTTCAGCTGGTGGTTAAGTTATGCTGTGAGCTGTGCACATGTAAAAGGCTTAGAAAGAATAATGTAAATAAAATGTTTTTATTATTTAAAGACATTTGGACTGTGTCTGAGGTGATTGTCTTGTTGACATCCAGTCATAAGTGTCACATGTTTTATAGGAAAATAAGTGCATTCAGATCATTCTCACTGGCTGCATTTATTCTGTAACAAGTGCCATTGTGGCTCATGGGGTTCCGAGTCGCTTGCTTTGAGTCCCAAGTACCTGTAGTTTATTTTACTTGTAGGTGGAGAATGAGCACATGGGCCCAGACTGTCGTCTTGGATCCACGGACGGTAGGCCTTTCTCTGGTGTCACAGCTTGCATAGATTTCTGTGCCCATGCCCACAAGGACACGCATAACATGCACAACGGCAGCACTGTGGTATGTACGCAGGATTTTCTCATTTGTACTGTTTACTGTTGTCACATGTATTTTAAAATGCTGCTTGATTTAGTGGGTACATTTGCATGAAGTTTTTTAAAGATACTGTGAAATTAACTGCATGTTGCCTTTTATAAATTCCCACGTTATTTGCATATATTTATTACTGTTCTAGAGAGAGGACATAAGTTCATCTTATTACAGAACAGATCAAGAAAGGCATGGGAGTCATCCTTCATACAAAATACCTTAATTCTCTTTTAAGACACCCAGGCCCTTTGGAGAGGACTGGCCATTGGACAGATAAGCTACTCACAATAGAGATTTGATGTTCAAAGGCAAGTAATTATCTAACCAAGGAGCTAAAACAAAGTGATTCTTTATTAATTTGCCTCCCCCAGGCTCAATTCTCATCAAACTCACTTTTTCTTGCACCGTGAACTTATCAGGCTTCATGTTAGTATGGTCACTAGACAGAGAGTAGAGAGTATGAGATTATGGTGGTGTCAGGTGACTACAATGATCCTTCAGTCTCAGTATGAAAGGAAAACCCACAGATGTGGGGTTTATGGTGTGGTGGTTGTAGCAAAAACCTTGCGGGATTGCTAGTGAGAAAATCAGTTAGGAATTACTCAGTAAGTGATCTCTTAGAAATTGAGACTGTAGTCTTGAAGAAAGACAATCTCAAAAGAGGAAAAGATAAAATAAACCTGACAATCTGTTTTTTCAGTAGTTAGAGCATTGCAGTGCTCTAAATAGCTAGGATGACTTCTTGTACATCAGTGGAGGTAACACTCAAGACTAATTTCTCTATCAAGCGATGTATATCTGAAAAAAAAAAAAATCTAAAATCTCTGCCTACCCTAGAAACAGTCTTTTTTCAATTTGGAAATTAAAATTGAATTATTATGTTGCTGTTATTCAATAAAATGTTGCATTTACACATACACTGAACATTCAGCATTTGTATGTGACATCAGTGCAATGACTGGAACAATTGTTTAATATTAATTCTGTGCTTTTATGCTTGGCAAATGTCTGTTACTTTAAAGTATGGAAGCAGGTCTCAGAATTCACTTTGTCCTGAATAGCCTACTATTTTTTCCTAGCATTCAATGCCGCTTATATGCACATAGTCTATAAGAAAATGCTGGAAGCATACTTTGCAAAATATTAGTAAGATGCTATGAGTAAGCACATGTGTTAACGACAGTCAGTTCAAAGCTTCTGAAGCATAGGGATTCAAACCTTGTTAAGATCCCAAATTTGAAAATGAGACTTCCTTTTCATGACAAATTGCAAGGTGTACTTCTTGATGAAATTTAATATAGGCATTCCAAAAATAATAATATTTTGTTAAGTGCTGCATTGCCTCTTAACTTAAAGACGAAATGGAAACTGAGCCTGCCACTCATTCTGCCTTATTCTATCTCAGAAAAGTCATCAGTTATGGCCAGAAGTGGCTGGAGGGACAATTAGGCCTGGTTTTTGGTTTTTGTTTTTTTTTTTTTCAGGAATGTATTGGGGAATAGTTCTAATTTCAGTTTCAGATTATCCTTGCTGGTGCCAATACTTTATTTCTATGGACTGTACAGGGTGTGTTTGCAAGTAATTCCCAAGCTAAGCACCATGGAGAATAATGACCTGTGTCAGGTCATTGTATAGTCCAGAACTTAACCATTGTCTTTTTATCAAGTTCTGCCAAATTTTGTAAATCTTGAAGAACATTATCAAAGCATTATTACTGCTGAAAACTGTGCCTTGGAACCTGATTTTCATCAGGTAGTTCACTCATACAAGTAACTATTGCACACCTGATACTCTATTTATTTAGATTTGTATCTATTTTCATATACTTGCAACAAAGGGCTATATGTAAATAAGAAATAGTTGCAAGTATTAGCACTCAATTTACATACTTGAATTGGGGCATTTGGAAGGTGGATTAGAGTTCCGAGTTACATAATGATCTATATACAGCCTGTACAGTGAGAAGCTGTGGCTACGATCCATGGGCTGTATAAAGTTTGCTGCCTGTCACTCTCTCTAGGTGTATAGTTACAGTGGTATGTATTAGAAGCCTAAAGCAAAAAATGTTTTGTAAACAGGGTGATAGGATGTGCTGGGCTTCAGTCAACATCAGTTTGATTATGATGAAATTTAGGGTTGTTAATTTTGGCTGATAACCAAATCTGGTAATAACATAGGAAAACTAGTGGCCAGAACACACAAAGACATTGCTATGTGTGATCGTAGCATCTGTCTGTTCACCTCCTGCATTCCCATCTCATTCCAGAAGCTGCTTTGGTTACCTACATAGTTTAAAATGCATTGTGATTTCTTATCACTCACTGGTAATAATGATGGAGGAGTCACTTGCATAACTGTGGTGTATTTTGTCTGTAGAATGTATTATGTGCAAGTAATACATCTGGGGTGACACCTTCCATATAGATGATTGTTTTCTGACAAAGTGGTAATAAACAGAATGAGAACAATTTGCACTGCCTTACAAAGTTCAAACATCCATAATGTTACTATTTTTCTCTTGTATTTTGTTTATTTGTCTTTTTTTAAATGGTAGTCACACCTTAACAGTTTCAAGTCTGTACAAAGTGTTCTCATCTTGCAGCTCATTAGTGTTTGTAAGATTTCTGCTCTTCCTCCTTATTCCAACACAAAATCTTCTTCTATAGAACCTAAAGTTCCTCTAGACTAAAAAGGTTAAAATATTGTAAGATGGTATTTGTGAATGCTGCCCACTCTATCACCGCTACCTGTGGCATAAGTGACACCTTTTCATTTTCTCCCCTCAGTTGTTGGTAATCACTTTTACCACAAATATGAAAGGAATGCTGCACAGTGCACCGAAAGTAAGAGAAAACCAGAATCTATTTCAGTTATTTAAAGCAGACACAGACGAGATTTCAGCAAAGCACTTAAATGAATTTAATGATAAGAATGGAGTTTACTGTATACTTAAAAGAATATATTATCTAAAGAGTTGCTAATAACAATTTCCTTGCTCTGTCTCTGCCAGAATGTCCGAAGAGCATTCTTGTGTTTTTCTCAGTATACATACATGTTTTGATGATTAGCTGCGTTATTTGTATGTAACTCTGAAAATAAAGGAGGCTGTCATTTTTGTTAGCAATAGTGGGAAAAAAGTCTTGTAAATGTCTTCTGTAGACACAAGATAGAATGGTACATCTTAACGTACAAAAATTGAGGATGACCATGGGAGATTTGGTTTGCTGAATATCTTTTCTGGCTAGCAGAACCACACCCTCAATTTAGTGGAGCTGCTTTTTGGTAGAAAAGCTAAAAATAAAAATGACTAATAATCCCTGTTTGCTCTATAGTAGAATGAAGACACTTGGCAGTTCTACAGAGGTGTAAACTAACGTGTTTATCTAAAAGAAGCAAAAGTAATTTCTGCCTACAAATTGAGTTTTTAAGAACCTGAAAGTCAATAAATATGCCATCCGTTTTTACTCAGACTCTGTTGTCATCTTTTAACATTCTCCAGAGGGCCATTGATGTACGTTACTATGCAGTGCTGGGGTGCAGTGTTCCTTGGGGATACGAAGCTAGACTGTAAATGAGCAACACACAGACAAAAGCTTTACAGTAATTAAAAAATGTAGTCTGTGAAATGTAAGTGCTTTTGTTTCTTTATTGGATTAGCTGCGAAAGGTTGTGTTCTTCATACCTGTGTGAATCCATTTACATCACTGACATCTGGAGTTTTACAGTAACTGGAACAAAATTTGCTAGTTCTGTAGCATGTATAGGGGTGTTTCCCATCCCATGGGGCACACTGCCCTTTTTGCTGGGGTTGAGGGAGGAGCAAGACCAGCTGCAATTATGTGTAATCACTGGTGCCACACAGTCTGTAGATGAAGGGGAGGACAATAAATCTATGTTTTAAGAGCAGCTGCAATATAAAATTTATTATTGGCAGCAGAACTAAACAGTGTCAATCAGTGATCAACCAGCAAACTGTTCCTGATTTATGTGGTAGTGTTCCCCAGGGATTGGTTTTGGGGCCT
>NW_010104758.1:427-1348 GCF_000699245.1 Pterocles gutturalis | reverse complement strand
GCCGGGTGGGGGTGATGCCCACCTGACGGTCTGGTCGGCGATCCAGCCGGCGTCGCACTGCTCGTAGCCGCCGAGGTAGGCAGCGTACAGCTGCTCGGGGGTGGCGATGCGGGCGCCGATCCTGGCGCAAGCTTCCTGCGCCTCCGCAAAGGTGTAGGCGTAGCGCATGGAGCCCTCCCGGTAGTGAAACACCACCCCTGCGGCGGGGGGGGACATGGGCATGGGCAAGGGGCTTCACGGCAGCCCTCCAGCTACAGGGTGTATCTGCACCTGGGTGCATCTTTGCAGCATCCCCCATCCATGTGGGTGCCTCTACACCTGGGTGCATCTTTACAGCATCCCCCATCCATGTGGGTGCATCTACACCTGGGTGCAGCTTTGCAGCATCTCCCATCCACATGGGTGCATCTACACCTGGGTGCAGCTTTGCAGCATCTCCCATCCACAAGGGCGCACCTACACCTGGGTGCAGCTTTGCAGCATCCCCCATCCTCGCAGGAGCACCTACACCCCGGTGCAGGAGGGGTTTGCTGAGCCAGGGGAGGGTCCTCTGTCCTTCCCCACCCCCAAATCCCACCGCTCGCCACCGCCAGGTACCTTTGACTCTGAGGTGGAGGATGTCATGGCCGTCCTCGATGCCGTGCTGCACGTCGCAGCGGTAGATGCCCGAGTCGTTGGGGCGCAGCTCGGTGAGCAGCAGGGAGGCGTCGGTGTAACGCTGGTGGAAGATGGGCAGGGAGGCGCGCAGGCGATAGTCCTCGCTCACCTTCACCCTGTCCCCGCGGGCTACTAAAATCTCCACCTCCTTGCCCTCCGAGATGAAGGTCCACTTAACCCGGGGGGCTCCCAGGACCGCCCGGCGCCCGGCCGTGCCAGCGGTGGGCAGGGGACCGAGGTAGGTGATGAGGCAGGGGAGGGTGA
>NW_010104758.1:0-254 GCF_000699245.1 Pterocles gutturalis | reverse complement strand
CCGGGGACAAACACCTCTGGGACCACCGCGGGGGCAAACATCCAGAGCAGCAGCAGGAGGAGGGCTGAGGCCATCCTCTGCCCTGTGAAAGGGAGGAAAAACCACCAGCTGTGCTTAAAATCCACAGAAATGCTGAAAATATTCTTCCCTGTGGGGGGAGAGGTTGGGGAGAGACCCCAGTGTGTGGGGGGATGGGGGGATGTGTGGGATGGTGGGATGGGATGCGTGGGATGGGGTGATGGGATACATGGGAT
>NW_010104757.1:0-781 GCF_000699245.1 Pterocles gutturalis | reverse complement strand
GGGAAGCTGTGGTGGGGGTCCTGGGCTGAACTGGGGTATTCCCCATTCTGGGAAGGTCTGGGGAGTTGGGCTGAGTGTTCTCCTCCCCAAAGTACTGCCAGGCCAAGAGGGAGGCTTGGGATGACCTGGGGACCTCCTCCTACTCTTGGGGTGCTGGGGACCAGGGATGGGCTGGGGCTCCTCCGTGCAGGGTCGCTGTCTAGCCATGCTCTCTACATTCCTGGTGCAAGAAGAGTTAAAAGAGTGCGTCCCCCAGCTATAAATACCACTTATGTCCCACGAGTATGAGCTCGGGAGGCTATTTTGGTTGGGTGCCTGCTGCTTCAGGAATGTGCCGGAGCCAGGACCCAGGGGTGACGTCACTGGGACCGCTCCGGACCCAGCACCTGCTCGGGGTCACTCAGCAGCACCCCGAAAATGCCCAGCCCTGGGCTGGTGCCCAGCCCCCTGTATCAGAAAGTGGGATTTTGGGTGGTGGGTCAGCACAAGCACACTCAGGGCAGGGGTCCCCCCACATCACCCCCTTCCCAGAGCCCACCCTTGTCCCCTCTCTGGGGGACAGAAACCCTTGGTGGGGCTGGAGGCTGGTGCTCTTGCCGTCGGGTGGGTTGAGGCACCATCAGGGGCATTTTGGGGTGCTTGAGGCCAATTTGGGGACCGTGGACACTGGGCATGGGGTCTGGCTCAAGGAGGGGCAAGTGATGGTGTAAAGGGCTGAGCCCCATTCTTTCCCCCCCCGGTGCCAGCCCAGGCTGTCTGTCTGTCCACACCCCCTGTGGGT
>NW_010104756.1:0-605 GCF_000699245.1 Pterocles gutturalis | reverse complement strand
ATGCCCGGCCCGTGCCTCAGTTTCCCCACTCACCCAGGGGACACACACAGGGACAGTCACACCGTTCGATGCCCGGCCCGTGCCTCAGTTTCCCCACTCACCCAGGGGACACACACAGGGACAGTCACACCGTTCGATGCCCGGCCCGTGCCTCAGTTTCCCCACTCACCCAGGGGACACACACAGGGACAGTCACACCGTTCGATGCCCGGCCCGTGCCTCAGTTTCCCCACTCACCCAGGGGACACACACAGGGACAGTCACACCGTTCGATGCCCGGCCCGTGCCTCAGTTTCCCCACTCACCCAGGGGACACACACAGGGACAGTCACACCGTTCGATGCCCGGCCCGTGCCTCAGTTTCCCCACTCACCCAGGGGACACGCTGGGGAGCCGGCAGCTCCGTGGGGACATTTTTTACCAAATCTTTGGATATTTATTGCTGGTCATGGCCCCGTGGGGAGTTAATCCCCGGCCGCCGAGGGGATTACCAGGGCCCCGGGGCTGCAGAAAGCGGATTAACCGAAGGACAGGGAACGTGGGGACGGGCGATGGGAGTCCTAGGGCACCGCTGGGGGGGACATGGGGACAGTCCCCAGCTGGGG
>NW_010104755.1:0-5663 GCF_000699245.1 Pterocles gutturalis | reverse complement strand
TAGGAATTGTATTTTTAACCTATATCTAATCAAGGTCCAAATGCTTTGGTGTGGTTATCATCAGTTTGGCTGCTTAGCCTCAGGGCCATATAATGGTCCCTGGCTCTATTTTTTTAGCAGCATAGACAGATACACATCATGACAAAATGACAAATAAGGTGCAGTGCAGCAAAGCTTCTGTTTAAACTTTAATATATATTTGATGAGTCTAAAAGCAATTACTGCAGACAAAATAAATTTCACAGGCTAGAAAAGTATCTTTAACCTGGAATGTACACTACCCTTGCTGTTATATGGAAAATTTAACATTGTTCCAATGCATTTTTAAATGAGCAATTTAGATTTAGTTTGAGACCTAAAGATTTCTGTCAGTGAAAGAGAAAGCAATATCTCAGTGAAATAATTTTTTTAGACTGACTTGACCTTATCATTTTCTGCTGTCATTCATAAGATGTTCAAGAAAATGCATCTACTAGAAATTTTACAGAAAAGACTTTTGAGTTATAAAAAACCCAGTAGAGAACAGGTATTACAGGTTCCCCTCTCTACTGATCCACGGAGAATGGTTTGTTAGAGTCCTCAGCTGCAAAGTCATGGATTTTTAGTTCAAGTTTTTAATACATGAGGTCTCTAGTATGATCCTCATGTGTCACCCCAGCCCGAGGCTGTCATGAAGGCACATTTGTAAAAGTATACAAAACGGGGAAGAGAAAAATGTAGTCTGAAATAAAAACAAGTCAATCAATATTGTTTCAGAGGAAAAGAAGACTTAAATAAGTCATGAAGAATTAATATTAATTTACAACTGTGTGGAAACAAAACAGAGAATTCATGCCTGGGGCCATGACCCTCTGGCTGCACTATTTATTTTCTGAGCTGTTTCCTTCCTGAGCCCTCTTGAGATTTTTTAAAATGTATTTATTTATTTTAGAAAAATATAATAAGCTGTTTCTGATAAGAGACATGTTTCCGCTGATTTTAGGGAAAATGGTTAGCATTTTTTTTACTCCTTGATTTCAGTTTGTGGGCAATGGTGGCTTTCCCTTTCCTCTCAAGCATTCTGTCATTTGCTGACTCACCAAGAGTCCTCAGATTGCTAGATAGCTATTTCTTTTCTTTGAAAAACTACACACACGGGCAGAAGAGTTTCAGCACAGAAGGTCATTTATATTTTATGTTTTGTGTTTCTTCATGGCTTTAATCTAGAAGTAATTCTGTCCTGTGTAAGTCTTCCTCTCTTTGGCAATTTCCTTTCATGGCATATATTGTACCTACATCAGTATGTTGATTTGCAGAATGCCTCTGCTATTTGGAGGTGCATAGTCTTCATTTGCTGCTCACAACAATGACTATGACTGGGATTTTATAACGCCATCTATTTGAAACTTAGACCTTTCTTGAAGAGCAGAGGAAAAATATGCTATCATCAGAGTCAAAATTTTTCTGGTCAAATGAGTATCATTAAGATGTATGAGGCAGAACTTGACAGATCATCTAGGATCTATTTTTCATCAGCAGAAGCTAATTACACTGTTCTTACAAGTGAGCCTAGAGATTCCTTTAGAGAGTGTATTTGGTTGTTTTTTCACTGGACAACTCTCTGTAACAAACCCCAATACTTGATATTAAAGTAATGCTTCATAAGATCTGTTCTACTGGATAACAAATAACAGGAAAATTCTGGTGCTCCTCAGAAGAGGGAATTTATTAATAGAACTATTTGGAGAAATATTGCAGCTGTAGTGAGAATTTCAGGTTTGTGCATAGTGACTAGCTGCTGCTGCTGCAGCTTATCCCATACTCTACCCTCTTGCTACCTTTTCTCCACTCTTTGAGTGCCATTCAGTTTGCCTTGCTAGAGGAAGAGATCAGCTTAGTTAAACACAGTCTCTTACTCCAATTTTGTAACCAGTTTTTCACAGGTTATTGTTTTGTGAAATTTAAAAGTATGTGGAAGAAAATTTTGCAAGCGATTTCTCTGCCTCCGGCTGAATATTTTTTACTTACGGAAAAATATATCGTTTCGTTTGCATTCAAAAAGGGATTATAAGGATTTCTGGAAATCACTGGGTTTTTCCATGCTTTGTGATGTGAAGTTTGGTAAAAAAGTGGATAACATTTTAATTGAGGCTAGGTTTCTGTATTTTCCTCTGCAATACACTACCCTGACACTCAGTTTAATGTCCATTCTCTACACTATATGGATTTTTTTTTTTTTTTTTTAATGATGGACATACACCTTGGCATTGAAGAGATTTTAGCATACATTCCAATGAGGAGTAGATTCCTCTGAGAGGAAAGGGACTAATCATGTTAAAGAGGTTGATTTAGTACTACATTACAAATCAATAAAGTGAAGTCAAGAAATTCACACAAAAAATATTCACTAAGGTGTGGTTTTTTTTGAGACTTCTCTATGCCACAAGGTCCCTCTCCACCTGCATAAACATAATTGGAACTAGGATTTATTGAGCACTATTCAAGTTCTTTTAATGGAGCTTATTATTATTTCAGCCTAAGACCTGGTTGGCACAGTAAGGAGGTCTAACATAGCATGTGCTAAGACCATTAAGGTTCCATGGCTAAGATTTTTGGCCTTACATAATATTTTAATGCAATATTTATCAGAATCTATACTGAAGCCAAAAAGTATTTGCTTGAGGAGTTTATTTACTTCTTTTTGCAGATTCTGTTAGAAATATAATAAAGACAGGAATTAGTTGTTCATCTTTTTCTTTTAATAGAAGTTAATTACAGGAATTTTTATTATTATCTTCTGAGAACTGTCAAGTATGTGTATAAATTTGTTATACAGAAAGCTTGTTACA
Organism: Pterocles gutturalis; assembly: GCF_000699245.1. NCBI lineage: Eukaryota > Metazoa > Chordata > Aves > Pterocliformes > Pteroclidae > Pterocles > Pterocles gutturalis. Next base: position 2,835 of record NW_010104755.1, on the reverse strand, counting down.
GCCACATTCCCAATGTATGGGCCTGGACTATGGGTGGTGAAACAAGAAGAAACAGCAAAAAATATAATTTTTCTTATTGTTTCTCAAACACATGGTCTTTCACTGAATTCTAAGGGATTCTGATTTCTAGTGCACATTAACCTTTTCTTGTTTCTTAATCTGAGTTTCATTCTGTGGAACCAAAAAGACAAAAGTTCTTTGGTCCCCATTCTGCTGGAAATACTTACTGACGTCCCAGAAGATGATGCTTCTCCCCCATTTAAAACCCTAGAAGAGACTCCAAAGATTTCCAGTGTTCTTGGGACAGGGAGGCTGACTGCCTAACTGCAAGGGCTGTAACATTTAATACTGTAAAAAGAAACTTAAAGGGATGCATTCTGTGAAGCACCAAGTGATTTTAACTCTATCTGAACTCAGTGGGAACAGAAGGGAATCAGTGCACATTTGGATTATCACCCAAGATAAACTCTCTGTGCTTCAGTTTCTCATATGAGTAGAAAGCCTGTAAATAAAATGCAGTGAAGTGAATTTAATCTAATAATAACAATGCAGAGCAATCAGAAATGTTCCAGAGTCAAAGCAATGAGATTCTCATGGAAATGGATTGAGAAAAGCATCTCATTTGAGTTATCTGCACAGGCTCCATTAACAAAGCAGCAAGCACAGCACAAATAGCATGAACAGCTGAATGAGGTACAGATGCCCTTTTCTAATTCTGTGAACATATTTCAACCCCCTGCATTGGTTGAAAAAAAAAATTTGTACATCAACACAGAAGCAATTTGTCACTATACCTTCAGAAAAAAAAAAAAAATTCTGAGTAGTGTAATTTACCAATAAAGGAACATCCTTTTTGTGTCCAGGGAAATATTCCTTATATTATTACTGAAACTTCCTTGGTAAAATTTTGCATCCATTGTCATCTGTGTGTACACAATGAGTTTCAGTTAACGACATAAAATTATGTTTCTCCGGCAGATAGTTTTGGAAGCCTTTACTCCATTGTAAATACTCCATCTTTCTCTCTTTTCTTTTTAGCTTCCAGGAAATACTGCACATTATGGGTGAAGATGCTGGCTGCTTTTCTTGAAATTAACATAACTTCTTTGTTAAATAATACATCAAATTACTTTTCAAAACTTTTTTCCATAATTATTCTCAATCTCTAACACAGAAGTATTTGATCTACAGCCTACATGTTGGATACAGCTCCCAGCACAATTTGTTTCATTCTGTTTGTGACATTGTATGTCTGTCTCCCACATTACATTTTTGGGTCCTGCGTTCATCACTATAGCTGGTACATGTTTGGTCAGAGGGTGAGAGAGGATGCGGCGTATCCAGTACCAGTCACATTCTTTCTCATGAACTTCAATTTGTGCTGTTCTTCTTCAGGAACTTTATCCAACTCAGGCAAGGAGCAGGAAAGTTAATATGTGTATGAAAGACATATAGGGTAGATACCAAATACCTAGTCTTGTAGAGTGGGAGAGCAGTACTCAGACTCTCTTGCTCATGGAAATGGATCGTGGGGGGGGAATCACCAAACCTGTTTTGGTTTCTTTAGTCTGTTTATGAAGCAGAAGAACCAGTTTTGTTAAACAATTTCTCACTCAGGAAAGTAAGATGATAACATCCTGCATCTCTGTCGTTCTTTCTGGCTTTCATTTTTCCAGGCCTCACAACATTTAGCTCTTCTCTAAAGCTGTATCTTCATCCAATCTTTCACTTGTAATCCGCTTGTTTTATTATTTGCTGAAAAAGTCTGAAAAAAGAAAACAAATGTTCAGAAGCAGAATGGGAAATGTTATACAGACTTTTTTTGATGATTTACTTTAAGTGATTCCATGATTATTTTTTGGTCTCAGTTGTGATTTTTGAACTAATCACAGATTATTGCTTGCAATAATCACAGCTTCCTTTCTAGACATATTCTTATCTATGTTGTTAGAGCTGCTTCACTTCTACTTTCCGAATTATTTCCTAGAGCATGTAATTTTCACTGTCTTTCCTTCAATAACTGGACTATTAAAATGTGTTCTTGAAATTGTACTGGCTCTATCATGGTAATTTTTTTTTTATCATGCAGTCATTGTCTGTTCTTCATGGCTTTCTCTTTCTTTATTGCATTTTTTTTACTGCACTTTATTGTAATCCATCAGTACTGCTGTCTTTCCCCATCCTATTCCATCATTTTAAGACATTTTTCCTTCTCTCTCACAAGCCAACTGTATAAAACATCATTTGTCTTGTCTATCTCTTACCAAAAAAACACATTTCCAGTCTTTCACTGGAAAAAGATTCCTGGTGTCAGAGCATTTTCTTTAGTAATCTTTTTCTTTTCTCACTCAAGTAAACCTCTCCACATACATCCAAGGACTACACAAGGGAAACTTTATGTGAATGAGGTCAATCAGTCAATGTTTTATGACATTCTTGGGTTTCATATTCTTGTAAACTGAAGATTACTTTTAAAATTTTCCAAATAATTAGTTCATAATTTTAGTCGTTGTAAAAAAAATAAAGTCCATATATCTTTGTATGGCTAATGTGGTTTAGTTCTATGAAATAGATTATTTTCTGCACAAAGAAACTACAATACCGTGAAGGAAGGGAAGGGAAGGGAAGGGAAGGGAAGGGAAGGGAAGGGAAGGGAAGGGAAGGGAAGGTGAAGGCAGAGGAGAGAGATGGGAAGGGAAGGGAATGGAAAGGAAGGTGTGATGGGTTAGCCCCTGGCTGGGGGCCAAAGCGCACACACCCGCTCACACAATTCCCACCCCCATCCGAGCGTAGGGGAGAGAGTTACAGGGGTAGTATGTAAAGGTTCTGACTGGG
>NW_010104754.1:0-832 GCF_000699245.1 Pterocles gutturalis | reverse complement strand
CTCTAACATTCTGTGATTCTGTGTGATTAGTTAAAGTGATATATAGCCAGTAATAATACAAATAAGGGGGGGAAATTGCAATGTACATTAGAAAGAATACGTATGTTGGAGAATAAAGTCAGTGTAGCATTTCTCTGGAGGAAGTTATCGAAGACCTAGAATTTTTTAAGAGTAGACTGCACATAGCACTGAGAAATAACACATACAGAAGCAAAGAGAGGAGAGGGATGATTTAGTAACTCTTTTCTATCTCTAATTTACAGCTGTAGCCTGTAGGTGAGATTCAGTTGAATGTGAAGCATGCGCCGCAGATATAAGTGCAGTTTGTGCTTTACCATGTCCTACCCTGTGAATCAGGAGCAGATGGGCATATGATGGCCCTCTTCTGCATTGGGTAGATAACTTTAGGGCATTCAGTATCTTCCTTACATTAATTTCATATAAAAAGTTTTGTGATGAGTGGGGAGCAGTGCATGCATGAAAATCTATGAGAACCCTTGCAGTAGAGCATATGGTGGATCACAGCTGAGTATAGGCTTTCTTTTCTTTTTAATATTTTTTTTTAAGTTGCCTAGTGCCCATGCAGATCTTGTCAAGCCTGCAATTTGTGGTGGGAAATATAGTCAATGGCAGCTACTGTGTACAGCAGGTAGGATGCCAAGAGGGCCCTCACTGTGCAGCTTGGATGGATCCACAGACATGAGTGTCTGAAAATCCAGTCGTTCATCTTTCCGAGCTTTCCCTTCCTTGCCAAGATTACACCTATGAGAGCCCCACAGAGATATTTGTTGCTGCTTTTGATATTGTTAATATTAAATATTAAAATTAAGTA
>NW_010104753.1:7347-9538 GCF_000699245.1 Pterocles gutturalis | reverse complement strand
GCCTCCTGCAAACCCGCGCCCCGCCGAGCTGGTTTGCACGGTTGGAGGCTCAGATTCTCGCAGACAGTTTGTGTCTACATGAGGAGCATTGGGACAACTGGTAATTGAACGCTGTTGGTTTTTCTCCATCATTCAATCCCTCTGGAGCCTCACAACATACTTCTCATTGCACTCGGATTAGAGACTTATTTTGCCTCCAAGAAGGCAGCCACGGACCTCGGTGTCGCCTGCTTCTGTTGATGCTCATGTTTCAGACACCGCTCCTTCCGACTCGCAGCCCTTCTGTGTCTTCTGGAGGAACTTTCTGCATCCTTCAGAGCTCAGTTCTAGCCCAGTGGCGAACGTTACAAACACAGAAGCTGCTTGTTTTGTTTAATATTAAATATAGCACATTTTGTTAGCATGCTTCAGCTTCCAAGACTAAGAGCTCACAAGCAAGAGCGGTCCCAGGATCAGCCTCTCGGGATGAATCCCCTCCCAAACATTTTAACGATGAACAGAAGCAAAGGAATTTATCTGACATGATCTATAATAAGATTTCAATATAACATTCAGCCTACAGCATTTCTAAATATGGCCAAAGATCCCTGAAGTTATTTGGCATTATTTCATCTTACAAGGATTTTCTTTCACTTCTGCTGTGTTTGCATACGCGGGATTCCACATCCATCGCGGAGCAAGGTCGTCTATTGTTCACTGGGCTCTGACCGAGGTAAAACAGGTCCCAGGACCAAGGTTGGCAGGTGCAGAATTTGGATTATTTTTTATTTATTTATTAAAAAACAAACAAACAAACATACAAAAAAACAAACAAAAAAACCCCCTCTTTTGACATCTACTCACAACCTGTGGATATAGGAAAAAAACGTTCAAGTGTCACCGTAAAACCAAAGGCTGAAGCAATGCTGAAACCTGACGGGCTGGTTCCCCTCCAATTCCCACCTCTTCCCAGCACACACCACCGCATCCGTTCAGATACTGGAGGTAAGGAACCACCTCTGTCTTCTGCAAAGGACTACAAATGAAAATACCTCGCCACTGACTGGCACTCGTTCTTCTCTTTCCTCTTCCCAAACTTCAGAAAAATCCCCAGGGGAAGGAAAAATGGAAGAGCAGCTGAAGACAAAGCCAGGAAGACCCAGGCCAAGCCCGACATGAGGGCTGAAGAGGTTCTGCTCAGAGGTCTGAGCTTGCACCTTCTCAAGGAGCAACGTGAGACGAAAGCGCCCGTTCTGAGAGTCCAAATCCTGCCGTTACGCAGGCAGCGAAGCTTGCTCTGCTATTTTCCCTCCCATTTTTAGCTGGGTCCTGCAGCCAAGACAGCGTCATTTCTTAAGCCCAGACAAAACATCATCTGCAGAACGTCCAGGAGCACTCTCCCACCAGCGAGACCCTGCCCTCGGCATCGGCACAGGAGATCTCTTTGGAAAAACAAGCGTCGTTCGCGGCAGCGTTTTGAACGTGAAGCAAACGCCACCCCGCAAAGAGAAACGAGAGGCACTTACCATGACGGTGCAGTCCTCGGAGCCGCTGGCGATGACCTGGTCATTGTGAGGACACCAGTCGATGTCCAGCACCGGTCCCGTGTGGCCACACACTGTGGGGTAGGACTTGTCAATTCGGCCTGTCTGGAGGGGAAACACAGCAGAGAGCTGTAACACACCCAGGGCTCGGAGCAGAGGAGATGCCTCCTAACCCTCCATCAATATTCACAACCACATGGAATTGGAATCATCTCATGTATCGGGAGAGGAAAGAAACCAGCAACTCTCCCCTCCAGCACCAACTGGCTGGAAACTCCCGACGGCGCAAGAGCAGGGTCCCGAGGTTCAGCCCAGGAGGGCTTTCGAGGTTCAGCCCAGGAGGGCTCCGCTCCCCTCGGATGCAGGGATGCGCTGCCGCCCGTATCCAGCGTCTGCTGCGACACCATCCCTCTGTCCGTCCCCCGTGTTTCGGGAAGAGGTGACGCTCTGGTTTTGTCTGTGCTTCACAACAGCGGCCAGCCAGCTGCAGGTAACCACAATGTTAATTGGAAGGTGTTGCTGGTCATGGGATTGACCAAGTCGGCTTGTTTTCATCACAGAAGTATTTTGCTTGGATGGAAAGGTTTTAGGACACGGTTGTGCAGAGTTAAAATATTGTTTTCAGGAATAAATACTGGCAGCCCGCTGCCCCAAACCCCCCCCCCCCA
>NW_010104753.1:0-7322 GCF_000699245.1 Pterocles gutturalis | reverse complement strand
ACTGCCAAAGTCGAGCTCATCACACAGATCAACTTTCCAAGAAAACAAGCTAACGAGATGTTCTCCTCTGAACCAAGACAAATCTAGCAACACCGACGCAGCTGTTGAAAAGACACCAACTTTGCCAACCGGGTCTATGTTCTGCTGATGGAGCCCCTTCATATCCTGAAGCACTTCACCCCCCAAACTGCCGACGCACCCAATTCCTGAATACACATCACCCTGGCTAACCATCGTTATCTCTCTTGGTCAAGTCCCACACACATGCAAAGCGACATTTAAAATACTAAAGACAAGGTCAGCAGAGCCAGGGTGAGCAGGAGACTCCCGTGCTTTCAGGGTCAGAACCCAGGTCCTGCTCCCAGGGGTTTTTTTTCTGCCGCGATTGCCTTTCCATGGGCGGTGGGAGAAGAGAGGCAGGAGGGAGAGGTCTGGGATGGGGTCATCTCCTTTCGGGTGTAAACACGTGGAAGAAATAGCTGGCATTTCGCTCCTGCCATTGGGTGATGACAGTCCCCAAGCCCGGAGGTTCCATCCCTAATCGATGCCTCCTACCCACCCCCAGGGGAAGGCTGTTCCCCTTCAGCGCTGTCTCACGTACAAAGGGTCAGGACAATGCTGGACGCTGGCTTTTGAAAGCTGCTGACCTGAAGACCTCTACTAGCAACAAGACAAGACAGAGATCCAGACAAAGTTACAGAAACAAAACCACCACTATTTCCTAAATGCCCAAATTTAGGATTCAAAACAATCACTGTCAGTGTTTCAAATGCTTTTAAAATTATTCAGAGTGAAAGTGTTGTAGATGAAAAGCCATAAGCCAGACATTCAAAAATTAGAGTCTGGGTAATCCCTCTTAGACGCCGTAATGTGAAATAGGATTTAAAAAATGAATACACCCGACTGACACGTACAGTTCATCCGTTTTAATTTATCTAATTAAAAAAGAACCGTGCAGAGCGTATGTGCAGGAACGTATTTCAGAAGTCACGTTACAGGCTAAATACAGATGTAGACCTAAATCAAAAGAAAAAATACAACTAACACCGTGAGATGCCAGTGAGTACCTGTCCCTGCTCCCAGGCAGGGCTCGCAGCCGTCCCCCAAGAGGAGCCCATAGGATTGCAGGATGCACGAGTGCTTGTCAGTTTAGTTTAGAGTTTTTACAGTAATTTATTACTGGAAGGAGGAATGGAAAAAAATATCAATTTGAACAGATTAAACCACAAACTTCACCTTCCAGTTCCGATCACGATGAACCTGGCCAGCAGGAGCAGCAGCAGCCGCGTGCCCGTGACAGCCAGCCAACCGCAGGGACCAGGCAGCCCACCGCCTGCTTTGATCACCCAACACGGAGCTCGTGTTTTAAACCCGCTATCTTGTACCTCCAGCAGCTCACTGAACGGCAGCGCTGCGAGGAAAACGAGACAATGGAGGCTCCGTGTGAACCAGGAGCAAGAGGGAGCTCCCGATGCCCGGGGGACAGAATCCCCTCCCTCGGGCAGGCGAAGCAGCAAGCTGGAGTAAAGCTCAGTCTTGTCACCAAGCTGAGGAACTTGAGGTGGGATGCTCAGGTGGGGCTGTTTTGGACAAGGACAGCATATACTTCTCCAGCCAGAGCCATCTGGATGAAGAAGAAATTGCAGATGCACAAAGGGGAAGTGGAAGCGGACTGAGCAGAAAAATCTTTGCTCCATGTTAGAGGTGAAGAGATGCTCGTCTGCATCACCTGCAAACTGCACCCTCTGCCTGCCTGGATGTGGAGATATGAAAACCATTTCTTACAAGGGAACAGACAGAGCAAGGATGGGAAAATGAGACGTTATTTAGAAGCAATGGGGGAGATGCAATAACTTCAAGCAACCTCCAGCATATTTATTCATAAAAATTTACCAAACCGAGCAAGCAGAGCCCAAACAAGAGAAGGAGACGTCAGGCTGCCTGCAAACACAGCAGCTCCCTGAGGTTGGGCAGAGGAAGACCACGCCAGGGGGGATGCACAGCCCAGGGGGGATGCACAGCCCAGGGGCATCGACTCCTGCGCGTGAGCACGGCACCTCTGCACGGGAGGACCAGCTCGGCTGCTCGCCAGGGTCCACCAAGGATAGTGTCAAAAGAGCAAAATGAGAATAAATAAGGATGTAAATGGACAGAGGGGCTTACTGCCGTGCTCTCGAAGCTGCGGTTCGGCAGCAGAAGTCCAGCTGCTTTCAGAGAAGCTACTGCCTCGTGGTCAGAAACACAAAACCGTCTTCCCAGCGCGGAGGAAACCGCAGTGCTTTCCTGAACACCGAACGACAGGCAAGAGCTGTCCTCGGCAATGCTTCTAAATGCACTTCATCTGCTCCACTTTAAAAAAAAAACCAAACACACTTTTATTAGAAAGCACGACCCATCCTAGGGGGCCAGGGGGGCTGCCAGGGGACAATCACTCATGTCACCACCCCAGGGTCCAGCACGGTGAGGAACGAGCTGGTTTTAACTCAGAGGTGTTCTCTCTCTCCACCTCTCTAAGCCCGGGTTGTAAATACCGATCATGCAGGCTGCACCGCAGAGCTCTGCTGCCAAATGGGTCCGTTCTCATGCTGCCATAATACTCCCAGGTTTGGGGGATTTATTTATTTATTTTTAAAATGTAAGCTTTTAATTAGTTAAGGATTTAAAATAAATCTCAAGCGCTGATACACGGCTTAACATTAACTTGGTACGACTTGAAGAAATTAAATCCTTCTCATAATCCATTACGACTCTGGCTGAGCAACACATCACAGTAACAACTTTTGAAACCCAAGAGTTGTATTTTATGAAAAGTTAGCCAAAAAGGTGAATTTGAGGATTAGCATTAATATGCTGGATGGCATTAAGGAGAAGCACACTCAATATTCGGGTCTTTCCACAGGTGGTAAGATGCCCTTTCCAAATTAATTCACTTGGTGCTTTCCTGGATCCTAGATCAGGAAAAACTGACAGATGAGAAGAAAAAAAGAATTAATAAAAGGGACAGCTAAGCAGCACAGCAGAACTGTTCCTAAAAGTGGCAGCTTTATGAATTAATTTGACTGTCTTACGATCGCTGCCAGAAAAGGGCAAACGGTTGCAGGAAACAGCTCCTGGATGATGGTAAAAATATCCTGGAGAACAGCTGCTTCCCCCAGCCCAGGGCTGCGCTCATCGAGATCGCATTTAAACAGGGAAGTGGCATCACATTGCACAAGCAAAAGCAACCCCCCACCCTCTGTTTGCACAAGTTTGAGGAAGGAAGTCGGGTCACAACTGCAAAGTTCGAAATACAAACCGACCAGCACCTTTTTCTCTGTTATAGAAAATATTCCTTTTTTTTCTTGGCTAAATTGTGTATTCTTCTTCTGAAACCACGACAATTTTCCTCCCAACGAACTCAAGCGTCACAAAGTCCCACGGAGTGAGGTTTAACGTGCCCTGGCCACCGAAGCCCCGCCGCTGGCTGCAGCAGCTGGCCACGCGGGAGGCAGCTGGGATGCAACAAAAGGGCATCGCTCTCTCGTGACCATGACAAATAGCCATTAGTCACCCAGCAAACCCATCGAGGCATCCGTAACTAATCCGGGAGATTATGAAAAGTGTTCGTCCCTAAAGGTCTACTGTACTGCCGTGCCGTAAGAAACATTCCGGCATTCATAACTACGTACTGCTGTCAAACCGGACCACTGTAAGCATTGCTTGTGCCCTCCAAAGACTCCTCAGCAGTGCTCCTCTTCTCCTTTTACCACCTTGGCAGCTGCAGGGCTGTGACATTACAGGGCAGAGACAAAGGTCCTTGTTTCGGAGCACCCAGACCTAAATGGGGGCACAAAGAGAGGAGAAAACCGCGGAGACAGCCAGGAATCCCGCACACAATCAACCCTTTTGGTTTTTAAAGCCTGGTGAGAGAAGGGCTTTAAAAACCACGGTGCTGCGTGGTCCCAGCAGATTTGGCATCAGGGCTCAAAGCCTGGTTTGGGAGGGGTCGGTGCGTGGGCTGGAGCTGGCAGCGATGGCGAGGGGGGGTCTCACGTTGCTGGGAGGGGAGCTGCAGCGGCCGGGGGGCTTCGTGGTTCGCATCGGGTGCTTGCAGCTGAGCGGGGAACGGAGAGGCTACAGCTGCAGGATGCTTTAGACTGGAAAAAATGTATGTTTAGCTGCAAAATCCTTTATGAAATGAATTGCAATAATCAACTACTCGCGTGCTGGCTATAAAAAAGGAAAAAACAATACAAAGCAACCCCTCAAAACCCAGCCTGCACTGCTGACTCCTACCGCTCAGCTCCAGCGTTCCAGCTAACGTCCAGCCCAGCTTCTGGAGGAAAGCTCTGAGCACGCTTCAAAAAATGAAATTTCAGCCTCAGCTAACTTTTAGTTGAGGGAACCCTTCAGGCAGAAGGTGCAGAGATCCAAAACGAGAGCCCTGCTGCCCAGAAATTACATTACAATGTACAAGATCCAGACTCACTCTTTTGTTCTGTCCCTAGAGTGTGATTTCAGGAGCCGTCAACTCCCCTGTGAGCAGACTGGGGGTACTGCCTTTCCAGCTGAAGGAAAACTAACCAGCGTGTTGAAAGTTTCGGGTTTGGGATAAAGTGGTAAAACGCCGCTGCTGTGGAGGGGGCAGAGCTGCTGAGCCCAGGACGGATCCACGGGGAACAACAGCCTCGTGTCGCCCAAACACGCTCAGCCCCAAGAGCTGGGAACAGACCATGCGGGACTCCAGCATCAGCCACGGCGAAATAAACTGGGACCAGTAAAAATGCAGCTGGGGAAGGAGGAGAGAGAAGGAAGCCTGGACAGGTCCCAGGGAAGAAGCGATTCTCTTCCAGCTGTTTCTGCTGAACTCATTTTGTCCCTGGACTTCCAAGATTTCAGTTTAGTTGGAAGTTTTAAACAGCCAGAGCAGGATTTCACCCTCCATTCCGGGCCCACCTGCAGCCTGTGCTTATACATATGGTTTGGATATACACATTCGTACCCTACATAAACCCGTGACCATTATTATGCCACAGAGACAACAGCTCCCAGATTCATGCTGCTGGCAGAGCAACATCATTTTTCATCTGAATATTGTCCAAATACTCAACTTAGGAGGACTCACTCCACTCCGTACAACCGCTGCACCCAGATGAGGATCATGCCCGGTGCTCTCCACGTGCAACAAACTCTTTCGTACCTGTTTGCAGACAAATCTGTCAAGCCTCGCTTCCATTTTCATTATTGGACAAGGCCTTGAAACTGCAGCAATATTTGTACAAACCACTGGCTGACCGTAAGACAGCGGACAGTATTTGATGATTGCTAATTTATTCCTAAATAAAGGAGATTTATTAGCCACGCTGCCCGCCCTCTCCTCCCTAGTGTGCCAGAACCTGAGGATCCATTGGAATCCAACTGACTGTGATAAATATATAAACATATGTTTTTTTTAATCAGCTTTAGAGAAAAATCCAAGGTGAAATAAAAGAAAGAAATCCACATCAGTGCCCCCGTAGGGAAGGTGCGGTTCTAACTCGAGCCCGCATCCCTCCTGAGTGGCCCAGCCGGGCTAGGGGGGACCCACGGGCGGTGGGCACACGCTGATGGCCGTGAGAGAAAGGATGCGGAAGGGAGCTGGGGACCATTCCCTCTCTGCAGAGAGGATGTAGGAAAAATCTGCAAGAAACCAAAGTTTCAGCAGTTCCACTGGTCACAAGATAACGTTATAACCACCAACGTCTTGCTTTTTAAACCAGTTGTTGCAGAGTCGTCTTGAGTTTTCACCTCCTACACCCCACATTCAAAACTAGCGGGAGCTGCACAGAAGTCTGACCAAAATTTAGGGGGAAATACCCCTTCCTAGTCTTCAACCTTGCAGACTTCTCCCCCAGGGATGTTGTTGTGACAAAGACCCGCAGCACCGGTACCGACAGGGGCTGCACGCCAGCCGACGTCAAGACGACAGGAACTCCTTTTAATCCATATCCTTCCATCCACACTTCACCCAAAATTACTGGAAGGGCTCAATGAACCCATCACAGCAGTACCTCTGGATTTTATTTTACACACAATTCAGAAAAGGATTAATTTTTCTTCCCCCCCCCCGTTCTTTCCTGGAGGAATGAGAATCTGGAACAGCTGATTAACCACTTACATATGCCAGGGTTGCACACGAAGGCATGTCACTTGCAGAACAACATATTCCTTCACGAAGATCATTCCTGAGGTGTGCGCTCACCCGCCCACGCGCTCATTGCCTCTCAGGGCACCCATCTGATCACAGCTTCCGTAGGAACGCTGCCTGCGCGCGGGGAGTGCAGCAAGTCAGGCACACAAATGGAAAATCTAATAAAAGGTATAACCGAGGGGGACTGAATAAACCTCTTCTGAACGCCTTACGTAACATGACTTTCAGCTGAAGGCATCTTTCTAGATGAACTGAAACAAAACCCTTTGCAGCGGCTTTTTTCTTTGCAGATACAAAGATTTTTCAAGGAAGGGGGAAAAAAAAACCACAAACAACAAACAAAACTGTATCCAGCTCTGCTGCAAACCCAGCGCCAGAACCATGCACTAAACACAGGCATTTGCAAGTCACTTTCCCAGCGCATCAAGAAACCCACAACATTTTCATCCGGGCTCTACAACAGGGATCACCCATCGGGTTGGGTGAGTATATCCCGAAAACTCCTCTCCTTTGACAGCAGAGGCAGGGAGATCCCAGCCCTGAGGTTTGAACCAGCATCTGTGGGGAGCTGAGCCCACCAAACAGCGAGGGGCACGGCCCTTCCTAACGCCATCCTGGCAGATCAGCTGCAGCCCCGAGCTCGTTCTGCTGGGAGCGATGCGCAGAAGTGCAGAGGACAAGCCCACCACCCAAAAAACCAAGCAACCTGCCCATACCAGAGATCTTGGGGGATGCCAGGAGAATTGCTTCTCCCCTTACCTGCCTTATCCCCCTAACGAGGCTCGTTACCTACCCTGTTATCTCCATCTAATCCAGCAGCACAGCGAAGCGAAGGCTGAGGCGTGCATCGCTGAAGGGTTTGATCCTGGGGTTCCCTCTCTGTGCACCCACTGTTTTGCCTGGGATAGGGCTCACAGAAAATCAACCTGCAATCAATCAGCCTGCAAGCTTCTGGTTTAATGGCAATATTCTACACTAACGCTTTGCTCAGCACCCAGTCCAGCATAAGCAGGGAGGTTCCCAGTGTTTTTCCCTGGTGTGTGCAGTTCATGTTGACTTGCTTGACTCTTACCATCTACACACCATTAATTGCTATAAATTACAGCTTTATTTAAAAAAAAAATATGCTTCATTCCAATGGAGGCCATCTCTC
>NW_010104752.1:0-871 GCF_000699245.1 Pterocles gutturalis | reverse complement strand
GCTTTTGAAACACTTAGGAAGGAGACCAGGCCTTTCTGGAGGCTGTTTGGGGGACTTGGCCATCAGGGAACTGCCACAAAACATCACCTTGACCCTCTCCCTTCATCCTCACCGTGATAGTGGAACTTCAGTGGTTTTCCAAAGCAAAGTAGGGACGAAAAAACCACTGCTTATTCTATTATATCTGGTGGCAGTAAACTCCAGGAATTCAGGCAAGATGGTGTGCAATAGTCAAATAGTATATGATTTAAGGGTCCTCTCACTGCATCACTCCTAAAAGCCATGAAGGCCAAAGCTAAGAGTTTCAGACAGTTCCTGTGTCCTGAGGTACTACCACTCTGAAACCTGGTCTCCTTCCAGGTTGCGGAACATTTCTGACATATCCCCTATGAGTTCCTAACTTCTCAAACAAAAGTTACCTAGAGAGCCCATGGAGTGAACACAATTACCTCATAACTCAAAATGAAGCCTTTCTTAACCTGTTTTCCTGGATTTCATGCCCATGTCAGCCATGCAGTCTATTACTGCCGCTTTGTGGCTGCAGCTCTTGCACCTTGGCACCAACTGCAGTAACCCCAGATGGACCTAAGGGCATAACTCCAGACTGTTTAAGATTTCTTACTTGTTATTCCAGCCGATTTGTACCTCTCTGGATTTGTATACCAGGAACTGAGCAGGATTTGCGACAGTTACTGAGAAATTCACTTTCTGTTTTTCTCTTCAAAGGAACACAGGGCCAAACCTGTCTGCCCTTCAGCCTTTCTTTTAGCCCCTCTAAATTCTGCTACTCAAATACCTAGCAGAGGATTACAGACCCCATTGCAATTCTTTGCCTTCATGAGAGCTCCAACATTTATACGACAAATTCTCC
>NW_010104751.1:0-15426 GCF_000699245.1 Pterocles gutturalis | reverse complement strand
ATTCTATGATTCTATGAATTGCTCATAGAGACTATGGTTTTTGAGTTTTTGGGTTTTTGTTTTGTTTTCCAGTTTACAAACAGTAAACTGACTAGATCTGAATTTGTATACCTTATACTGCAAAACATAAAGCAATCCCTCACATACCAGACCTGAGTGTTTGCATATGCTCTCTCAGAGCCATTCATTCAACACCACTGTGTTATATCATTCTACTGCTTTAATGCAGTAAGGGTGAATTTCAGTGATGTATTTCCTCTAGCTACCGTACTGTCTCAGAGTCCCAGTTTTGTCTCTTCTGGCTGCTCGCTTCCACTTATATATTGCAGTGTGCTGCAACCTTAGTTGTGTTGACACAACTGTTAACAGAGCCATGCTGTAAATCAGTTCACTGAAATTATTTGGGTTAAAAAGAAGAAAAGAAAAGAAAAGAAAAGAAAAGAAAAGAAAAGAAAAGAAAAGAAAAGAAAAGAAAAGAAGAAAAGATCAAAAAAACTTTGGTTTAAAATTTCAATAATTTGGGGATTTTCTGGCAAAGGTTTGCTAAGAATTTACCTGCACCTGCATAACAAGGGGCACTGAGCTATCTTGGGGAAGAAAAAAGAAGGCCTGAGTTGGAAGGGTAGGCAGAAACTTGTTAAACTTTTTTCAACTAAGAAACAACCAAGTGTCTGTTTGTAGTAAGGGGGGAAGAAGGCTGTAAGACAGCTTGGCAGGCTTTGAAAAAGAACATCGCTTTTCATACATATTGTTAGTGAAATGGATAAAGCAATTTCCATTTTTTATGCTTAGAAACACAACTCACAACATATTCATAGAAAGATCATTTATCTGTTTCAGAATTAGTCTGAGCTTTCATTCTAGTTTGATGAAGAGTAAATTTTGACTGAGAAAAACTCTCTTAGTTTTTCTGTGTTAGCTTTCAAGGAGGTCATCAGTAGAATCAAGAACAAGAATCATCAGTAGTGTGCTAATTGTCTCTCTGTCGTCGATCCACTGGAAACAGGAGGTCTGGAGCCTTAAAATTACTCCACCATCTCCCTACTTATCTCAGGCAACTTAATTCATAACTGACATTTTTCAAAAGATGAGGGCATCCCAGCACTGGAGTTGTTCAGCTTTCTTTGCTTGTACTTGTATGTACTACTGTTATTACACAAATGGCAGACATTTCAAGATTCTTACTCAGAATCACGGTGTATGACAGCCAGATTTTCAAATGAGATGAAGGGTGGCCTTCATTGTAATCATGGCTAGATCCTTGCAGATGTGTTCATTTTGATTATGTCTATTTCTCTGCTAAAAGAAGACCATGGATTAAGCTGGAGCTGGCACACCGGATCTCTGGTTGTCCACTCTGCTTTAATGTTCACTCAGTTCTTTTTGATTACTCCACATAGCTCTCTCCAAGGCAAATACACTATGGAAGGGACTAGCACAAAGTAGTATAAACATGAACCGGGCTATACTGTTGATTTTTTGGTTGCTGTTTTGGTTTCTTCCTTTGGTTTGTTTGGTTTTGTTTCTTTTTGTTTTTTAAATGAATCAGCATAACCAGAATCTGTCAGAGACTTACCTTCTGTCAGTCCTTCCATCAGGGTAAAGACTGCTGTTCAGCTACTAGGGCATGACTTGCAGTACTGACTGATTTAGTTTATATGCCTAACTGCAGGAAAGGATTCCCAGATGAGTCTTGTAAGGAAGAAAGTTGTATAGTCTTGGGTCTGAACAAGGAACACTAGCTTAAATCTGTGCATTCTACAGGGTTTTTTTCATGTACAGCTAGCTTAGCTGGCTTCCTGCTCAGCTGACAACCTTCTGGAAATATATTTCTGAGCACTCCATGAAAAGCTTATGTGCTTGAATTAGAAAAGAAGATCCTCTGAAAACAAACTGCTTAGGGAAAGTGTAGCAAAACACTATGTCAAAATAGCCAAGAATACTTTTACTACAAGTCTGAGTAAATTGTAGCTTCTCTCCTGCAGACTCCAGAACTAGATATCTCCTTTGCATGACATCAGGCTTCCAGGGATCCTTAACATATTCTGTTTTGTTTTGTTTGTATTTTGATTTGGTTTTTATTTTAAACTTCAGTCATTGCAGTTAATGAGCCAGGCATAAATTGATCCTTTCACACTGCCCTAACCACAAACTTGTTTCTCAAACACAACAAAAAATATTCATCTCACCTAATTTCTCCCCGTCCCTGGCCATGGCAGGGGCACTGGAACTAGATAATCTTTAAGAACCCGTCCAACTCAAACCATTCTATGATTCTATGATAACTTAGGGAACAAATTAAAATCTGCATATTAGAAGGGTAGCTTTCTTAAACTCTCCCTTAAGAGAAAAAATCTTCTCCAATAACAATTTTTGATTTAGGCTTCTGTTCTGAAACTCCCTCTACCCATCCTGTCCAGGGAGCATGTGAGAAGTATAAGAACACTTAACTCTTCACTTAGGCATGATTAGAGTTAGATATCTGAAGACAGTTAGCATTAGTGTCCCTCCTATTCCCACAACTACAATTCCAGATCTTTAAGAAAAATGCAACAAGATGCATAGTAAAGCATTAGTTTTCTTCCATTCTTTACTTTATAGTAGTTTGTTTATACTCGCAATTAATGAATAAGAAAATGATAAATTGTAACAAATAAAAAAAAGCACTTAAAACCCCCTTTATTCATTTTGAAGTAGAGCATTAAAAATGTATGAAGAAATACATGAAAAAATATACAACCATCTGGACACCATCCTGGGCAACTGGTTCTAACCAGCCCTGCTTGAGCAGGGGTGTTGTACAAGCTGACCTCCAGAGATCCCTTCCTACCTTAACCATTCTATAATTCTGTGATAGCAATTAAAAAAGAAATTAGTTTGAGAGACATAGAGCGTATTCCAAGGACATGGAGTCAAATTAACTTTCATACTCTGTAAAAATGTCATGAAACACAAATTAATCACCAGAGTGGTTTTCTACTGATTCAGAGGTCTCCTCCTCACCTCACCCCTATCAACTGCTAGTATAAAATCTATAGAAAATTATTTATTAGAGATGGTTGTAAAATCTGGAAGTCAAGGTAAAACTGTCTGTTTGGTTTGAATTTATATTGTGAAAAATCTTTTAGCTCCAGGATGAAATTTCTGTTTAAAACCAAAGGTAAACATATCCCTCACCACTTTGCCAGTTCAAAATATCTATTAATCTGGTGGTCACTTTTATACATCTGAGCTAAGAGAAACCAGATTCAAGTCCCAGTTCTAATTAATGATTAACTCAATCAAACGGAACCCCTACAAAAGATGAAATCAAGAGAGATCATACAAATGGTCTTACATCTGTATAATTTAAAAAACTCCAAGAAAAGCACTTCTTCATTTTACTAATACATGATGAAAAGTAGCCCAGTACTTGTTACTCTGGGTATTATCTTTCATCTTTCTAAAAAAGTGTGTTATCATGCACTAAATGCATAACATAATCAGAGAGTAGCATTACCACAGGTTGTGTAAATAAATAAATAAATACATACATAAATGCACTAATTTAGGTGAGAACATGACACTTATTTTTAAATGTATTTAAACATTGCATTGTCAAAAATAAGGGACAAACTACCTGTAATCTCTCAACTAATGTTTGTATTTCTGTCTCTGATAAGGGACTATTATGCAGTCACCTGTGTCTGACCATGAATGTAATTTTTGTACAGTGTTCACAGGTTCACTAACTACCAGGCACCTGGTGAGTTTAAGGACTGTTTTCTTCATTATTTCTCACTCACTTTGCATATTAACTTTTCAGAAAACATTTGTTTCATTTTAATACAGAAAAACAAAATTTAAAAATATTCATAAAGTTGGGAAATTTTTTGCCCACATCTGACTAAATGACAACACTCTGTTTTACAATTTACCTGTAATAATTAAAACTTAAATTATTGAAATGTACTTTTAAAAGCAATTTTCTATTCAACACCTTGGGTAATTACAGTGGGAAATGATTGATAACATCAGTTGATATTAAATATTGTACTGCTAATCACCATGCAGTCTTGCATGCAGTTATTCATTAGTTACTTCTTTAATTTGAATAGCTGACAATTTACATGGAGTGCTTCAGTTATATGAATTATCATATTTTTATTCCCAAGAGAAGCCCTGCACTTCATTAGACCAAAATCATTCACATTGGTTTTCTTTCATTTTTCAAGAGCAAAGTACTTTGATTTGAAAGTTCTGTAGCTGTAGTCAGGCACAGTATTAGGTTCTTCATTGTCAAATAATGCTATGCAATACTTGTAAAGTACAAAGGCACTTCTGGAATAAACAGTCACATTGTTATACACCGTTCTGACACTAATAAACAGCTGACTGTGGTCTCTAAGAGAACTTTGTGCTTCTGTGTCATATTCTGGGAGATGATACCGTGCCCCCAAGTATGTTCATAGTATTAGCTGACTGCTAGAGTGCCTGTAAATGTCATTTACTTTGTAAACTGCTTCACTTTATCACCCAGAGCAGATGATAATGTTTTAACACTGAGACTTATATATGGCTTAGACATTTTAATCTGTTGAATCTTCCAAAAAAAAGCATAAATACGAAATACACTAAATCAATTTCATTAGTGAAAGTTAAATTTGTTTTGAAAGTAACTTGTAGTAATTTGGTGGAGACAATATATTCCCTGTGAAATATAGAACCATCTGTTGTAGGGGATCTCATTATGCAGTAATGCAGTGATACACTCACTGTATAAAAACTGTGCTTAAAAATCTTGATTTTATTCCATGGTCAGTGTAAAGGTATTTGTTCACGCACATGAAACCAGACGATGAAGGAGATACTTACAGACTTGTGTTATACACTTCTCTACACAAAAAACTGGACTCTCAGGACTTTAGTTTTATGGCCCCTTGAAATTTACCCCACTTCTCAACTCCTGCTGATGCACTGCTGTTTCACAGGTAATAAGTGCTTATCTCTTCTCCTTATTGCGCAGGAGCTAACGACCTTATCACTGGCCCCCTTGTTAACTTCTCCCACCCCCCCACCATGCCATGATGCTAACTGCTCTTTTCTCTCTACTCTCTCACTAATTAACATACTGAAGTTAGACTCAGAATATTTGTTCCCATCCTGGATTCAGCTTGAAGTTTTATCCTGTTTTCTACCACCTTTGTTTCAGATTACTTCCATTTCTGAAAGACTGCCTAGTTTTTCTGTTACCTCTTCCTACAAACTTTAAATCCCTTGGAAAGGGAAGCTCATCAAGCGTTTCTGAGTGTCACGTCAAGGACAACACATGAAAGGATACTTTGCAGAAATATGCTTTGTTCAGCTATGACAATAACAGTTCAGCTTCTTAGATCAAATTCAGTCTGTTGGGAACCCATTCATTAGTATTTGCTTGGCATAGGATGTTTGTATGGTTTCAGAAATCAAAACAGTTTTGAATGATGAGGCAAGTATTTCAAATAAATGGATATGAGCTATTGATGCAATTCCTTGTGATGATTTTAAAGATTTTAAACATATTTATATGAGCATACCTATATCTCAGATGTACAGGTGGTATTAACATGATATATTTAACTTCTTTTATTCTTCCAACTCATATTCAAACTATACACCCATGAAACCATTATTGACACAAAACTCTCAGGGTGGTATTAAATATATCTCTCGTTAAGAAATACTTAATTTATTTTATACTTTTTATTCAAATGTGGAAACTGAAAATTACCCTGCTGCACAATGTAGCAGAATCCCCTTACAAGTTCAGTGCTGTAGTATCACATGATCCATCAGAAATAGAAATGGAAATTTTATTTTAGTGAAAGGCTGAGATTTCCATTTTTATGACAGAACATAAAACTTATCATTAGTTCTGCTACTTCCTGAGTACTTCATTAAAAAATTCATATTCTTATGTGCATAAATAGACCTTTATGGTCTTTTTAATTAATTTCTACAGTTTCTCATTAGTGTCTTCTTATCCTATACATTTGGAATCACTAGCATTGAGACTACAGAGACACTACTACAATAGAAGCAGAAGGATCTGGTAGGAAGTCTGCTTCTCCATACATATCAGCGTAAAGTACAAGTAGTTCCCTCAGGATATCAGCAGAATCTGAGTAATGTTCCCAGAGGAGAAAAAAGGAAAGAAAGCTTACAACTCTGTACCTAAAACTTTACCAAATGTAATCATTGCTCTCCTTTTTTTTTTTTTTTTTTCACCTAGGAAAAAAAAAAAATCCCACCTCTTCAAACACTAGCAATTTTTGCTTTATCTTGATCACCAACAAGGTATACACAGCTTGTGCCTTGAACTCTTATTCTGTGACTTGGTCCTATACCCCTTGCTTATCAGTCTCTTAATAACTTTTATAAGAAAACTTTAGTGCAGTTATAAGAATTCTCATTTTACAGGTTGTTTTTTGTTTGGTTGTTTTGTGTTTTTTGTTTGTTTGTTTGTTTGTTTGTTTAATCCTTGATTCTTACATTTATCTAAACATAATATTTGGGTTTTGTAAGCTTACACTCTCTTAGTTCTCATTTTCTGCTGTCATCACCTCCAACCTGTCTTTTGAAAGTTTATTCTTCTCTCAGTCCTCACTTCCCACGTAGACGTGTATAGGGCAGCTTTTTCCAGACTGAAGTAACTTTGGGACATCAGAAAAAGAAAATCTGTAGTATAAAATTTTATGCAAATACTTAAGCTAAACTGGCCCATTTTTTGCTCTACTGTGAGTTCACTGAACAAAATTACACTTGTTTTGAATAGTTGAACATATGACCCTCAGGGGTTTACACAAATAGTGAAAGCTCCATCCATGAACTTTTCCTGAAACAGGGGGATGTGGACAATAGATTGAGTGTCCTCAACTCTCAAATGCAAATATAATTTTACAGACACTTCATTATGACTTCAAAGACTTATGTCTCAGAGACATATGTTAATAAAATATTTTATATTTAAGGTACTTTTTAATATAAATATTTTTGGTTTATTCATAAGTCTTTTTTTTTTTCTAGGAAAATAACATTGTCCCAAGCTATACAGGTTTAGTTTGTTGGGGTTTTTTTTCTGGTCATTTATCAAGGTTTCAAAATGTACTTAAAGCCAAGTAAGGAGAAGAGAAAAATCAGCTGGAGTTTCAGGTTAACAGATAAAAGTATTACTCAATGTTTTTTGACGGGCTGTTTTTTTTTTTTTTTTTTTTTTTACCATTCTCTCTCATTTGTGTGGTACTTGCTTGCTTCTGTTTGTGAAGTTCTCTACAGTTCTTGCCCACAAGATTCACCAGTGTATTTTATGATAGTAAAAGATTCCTTTAATTAGTCACAAACAAAAAAATTCAACATAGGAAGTCCAAGATAATTTGACTTCTAGTTTAATGAAATGTTTCCTCTAAAGCTACTAACAATTGAGAGCTACCAACATGAACTGCCAAATTTAGTTAAACTACAGCAAAACCAAAAATCTCTATTGTGCCTTTTAAGCAGATACCTATACCTGTATCCTCCAGCCAGTTGTTGTTCTTTTCATTCTATTGTTCTGTTTGGATTTTGACGACAAATATGACAAACCAAACCTCATACCGTCATCTACAGTTTAGGATTATTAAGAGAGAAGTATACTAAAATTTTACTATAGAATCATCTCACAATTATCTGAAGAACAAGTCCAATAGTAGAACACTACTTGGAAGGTTTCCTGAGAAAAAACTGACCAAAACACCTACCTCAACAGGAAAGAAAAAGTAATTGTAACTTAAAGAGTTTATATGGTCTATGTCAGCTCTGACCTCCTTCATTTTGATAACTGACTAGTTACATGAAAGATGAGCTATAGATTTTAACATATTAAACTTCTTCAGAAAACCATGAACAGCTTGGCTCCTACTTGACTGTGACTTGTGCACTGTCTCTTTCTTTCTTTGTTCTTCTCTCTTTACATCAGTCTATTGATCTTGGTGGTGCTTGGGCTATTATTTCAATTTTGTGTTTGCTTAACATTTAATCAGATCCCAGATGATTAGATGCTCCTGTAAAACATGGTTATACAAATATACAATTAATAAAGAGGATGGCCTTTATCTACAGGTAGCGTTATTTGTTCAGTCTGAAGAGAAAAAAATAGAGGATTGTCATGGTGAAATCTTTATTAATCTTCTTTTTTAAGAAAGAAATAAATTTTGTTTTATGTGATATAGAGCACTAACAGTGAAAAGTGTCATCATCCAATTTATGTAGAATCATTAGTACTTCTTACATGTTCAACTAAATAAAGTGAATGGCATACTCTTCCTGATATGGTTAAACTTTTAGATTACAGTCTTAGAAATAAAATACTTCATTTTTTTTCAAGACATGCATTTCAAACAGGCTAATTGAATCTACATTTCATTTCTAAACTTCTCTTTCATTAAATTACAGATATTTCCACAACTAAGTTCAGCACTGGAAAGAAAGAATGAAAAGGGGGAAAAAAGGAATAAAAATAAAGAACACCAGAAATCAGCAGCAAATTCTTATCCCAAATTATATTACTTCAGAAATAATTCAGCAAAACTTAGACTTGACCAAATGGACCAATTTTGCAGCTAATGTAACTTGTCACAGCTCCAAGCTTGGTATGTGCTCTGGTTCTCTACTCCTATGTCTTACAAGCATATTTTTTCTTCTCCATCCTGACAGTTTTTTCAAACTTTATGTGTCTCCTTCTTTTTCTAATCTGTTCTCTGTTGTTCCAGGGAGCTCTTCTGTATTGCTAAGCAACATGGGAGAGAGTCAAACCCCCTACATATGTGTACCTCTTCTTCTTTTCTCAGTAATGTATGAGTGAATATAGTGCTCAGGTAATTCTGGTGCTAATAATCCTGTCTTGAACCTGAGATAACGAGAGCAGGTGTACACATATCTCCAGAGAACTGCTGGCAATTCACTCCATACCTGGCTTGGCACCTGTCTCTTTAGTCTTGGACCTCTTCTGAAGCCAGACTGATAATTCTTTCATATTGGCTGGTATGAAAAAAAAGAGAAAAAATTTAGGCTTGTCTAGCCTAAAATTAAGAGTCTCCTTTTTGCTTGCGTTCCAATAGTGATCTGAACTGAAGCTGCAAGAAATTAAAGGGTGGTATATTAACCTACAACATCAGCACATTCCTGGTGCTTGCTGTTCTGAAATTTTACAAGTAAGTATTAAACTAGTTGTTTTAATTCAGTCTTACAGCTCTAAGCTTTCACTATCTGGGCTCCAGACTTCAGGTTGTTTGAGTTCAAGAATTTCTGACTGCTGAATAATTGATATCTATTGGCATACGAGTAAAAGCACATTCTTGGTTTCATCCCAAGACATTCTTCTATCTGGATTAAACACAGGCTTAACTAGAAAGAAATTGTGTATAAAAAAATCTCTTCTCTCCTTATCCTATCTATTCCATCTTAACTTTAGTAAACGGCAACACACTCTCCTCTGAAAAACTCATAGCATGCACAAGCATAAACAGTAAAAGCCAAATTCTAATCTTGTTATTGTATCTCCATATGCTATGCTTTTCTCCTTTCTCTTTTATTTCTTTCCATCAGAAAATAAATCCACTAGGCACACTTAAAATTATTTCCAGTGGCATATTTTCTTTTTTCATGCAAGAGTTTCTCTTCTAGGAACAGGAGCTGTGGGGCCTGATTCTCCATTGCCAGGACCCTCCTTTTCATGGTTTTAAAATGGGCAAAAAGAGAGGGAGAATGTGGTAAGAATATTATTCTACACTGACTGTATCCAAGTATAATTTTCTTTGCCGCTGATGATTAAAGTTGACCAGCAGAAATGCTTTTGATGAAAACCAGGATACCATCAACTTCTTTTCACAGGTAAAAATTTGCTTTTGACAACAGAAATAATTTCAAAAGTAATATCTGTGCTCGTACTCTTGCTAGATGTTGTAAATTAATGAAAAGGAAATTTCTTTTTGTTGAACTCCACTTACTACCACATTGACTTCAAAATCACAAACTCATCACAGAACAAAACTGTAATTAGTACTAGGTTACCTAGTCTGACTTGCTCTATGCTTGCTGACAAATAATTGTGGCATACAACTATTAAAATTGAGTCTAACTTCCATGAATTACCACTAAATCAGCTTGCACTCCTGTCCATTCTTGATACAATGAAAATTTTGGATGCTGGAGCATTACTTTATATCAGAAATAATTTGAAAGTTTTGCAAAGTGGCCAAGGCAAAAATTAGTAGCAGAAGACCTACAATCATTCAGAAAAAAAAAAAAAAACAAAAAAAAAAAAAACAAAAAAACAAAAAAAAACCAGAGGATTTAAGTTGAGGATGTTCTAGGTGTTAAAAAAGTGTACTCATCTAAGCTAATTCCTTTTAACATTCACATTTAGCTGTTTTTTACTATTATTTCATATTCACTCCTGATTTTTAAACTAAGCATTGTGACCTTCATAGCCCAAATTAGGTCATACCATGGATTTGTAATTGACATGTTAATGAGTGCAATTTCACAATCTTTAGCAGTACAAAAGAAAAGGTAATTGGAAACTAAGGAAAAAAAATCTTCATTGGTTGAAATAATCATCTCTCTAACAACATTAAAATTATCTACTCCTAAATCAAAAGCATGTTTGAAATAGACAATTTACTAGTGAAAGTCTGAAATGACTTCTTAAAATGACAGTAGTGTTTGAAAAAAAACCTACAAAAATACATTTAAAAAACTGACTACAAAAAATACAGTCTGCAAACTGACTATAAAAATAGCGGGGGGGGGACTCAGATCCAATTTCCAGGTCAAATCTGGACTGACTGCGTGGGTAAATGATAGTTGCAGAATAGAAGCTATCTTAGCCAAACACTCATGCTTTGAGATCCTTCCTTCAGGAAGGAATTAATCTTTGTAGTGAGATCTGTGTACATCAATGACACCACGTTTGGTGATTTGCTCTGCTCTGCACAGCTGGAAGAAGAGAACAGAATTTTTACTGAATTCTGCACTCAGACTGATCTGGGACTGAATCACAGTGTTAATATGAAGAAATCCCTTTGCCACTCTAATTTTCACTGTAAGGAATAAATCCCACTTGTAGCTGATAAGATTTCCAAATTGTGTCATACTGCGGTGCATACTATCTCACCTTTAACAAATTTTGGGATGCCTTGATGCCACTTATACTGAAACTGTTGCACCGGTATCATGACCTTCACAGGGGTCTTCGCACTACACCTCCGATGCACCTGCAGTGAGCATGCAGTAAGGTCTTCACGTTATTGAAAACTATGATGTAAACATAGTGTAAAAACTCAGTCTCCGTAAAATGCCAGTATGTAGCCAAATAGTATGTTTCATGTGTTCATTTGTGTTCTACAAAAACTTGCAGATGGAGCAACAGGTATTACCAAGGGAGAGGTCCTGTAGAGAAGGAAGATCTGCTTAGTCTCATCAAAGGATGAATGGGGTGAAGGTCATTTATTTGTGTTGTCTCTAGGTGCTAAAGGGAAATGTAGCGTCTGCTAGCTAAAGGACTTTCACTGAGCAACATAAAATTAACCATCAAAACCACAATATATTTGTTCTGTTGTGGTCATATTACAAGTTCTCTGGCTGGACTATTTAAACTGAAGGGCACAGCTTTTCAAGGATCACACTACTTGGCCAAACTTCAGAGCTTAGCTCAGATGTGGTTACAAAGAAGTGAGAAGTAACTGATAGTTGGTATCTTTCAAATAATGTAATAACAGCTCCCAGAGGCTGGTAGAGCATGAGAACATGGAGGCAGAGGTGAGAACCTTGGAAGTTTTTCTGTCCTGTACAGGAGGGGAGAATCTAAGGGGGTAAACAATTTGTTGGAGAGGAAAAACAATGAAATTATAACTGAAAAACAATGGAGTAAATAGGCAAGCAGAAAAAAATATAGTATGATTAATTCACAGAGCACTGTATTATCGAGAATGTACCTGTAAAATTCAAACAGCAGTGCTTTCCACTTACCTTGTAACAGAATAACTGAGATGGTATAGCAGCCTAACGAATGTAACATAGCAAAATTATATGGTACCACACTCTGAGGAATTCAGTGATGTCTCTTGCATGTTATCTTGTGTTCATCAATGAGGAGAGAGAAAATCATCACCCAGCATTGTCTTATTCTGCTAAATAGAAGAGGAACAGTCTGTTCTCTGCCCCTGAGGCCTGGTGACCCAGGCTGCCTCATATTCACACTCTTCTCATATCTGTTCCCTGTAGAGAAAACTGGATGCCTCCACACTAGTCAGCGATTGTCTCTGTGTCTCTTCTGACCCAAGCCATGCTCCTGAAGAACTAATGCAGGACTTTTTGTGTGTTTTTACAGTTCAGATTGTCAAAAATAATGAAAAGGCTGTGTTGCATTGTACAGGACTGACTAATTTATTGCATGAAGCTGAAGGCTATGTGTTAAGTATCCTACGATATAGGGTTGTGCAAAGCTTACTGGAGTAGCATGGGAGAACTGTATAGGGAAAAGGGAACCAAATCCAATGCAGGATCGTTCACACTGCTTTCAGGAGCAGTCCCTGAAGTGAACCATGTCAGGAAGCATGCTCAAGATTGGTCTTTGAGTGAATGCATTGGAGCAGTCTTAGGGAGTGAGCTGACAGTTAATTGTGGTGGATGACTGGGGATCAAGTGCTTACACTTACTCCCTGGCTCTCTTTTCTTCATCGTCCTAAACATGCCCTGACATCTATAAGGCCCTGAAATACTTTATTTAGCTTTCATATAATTATTAATTTTGGCTTCTTGGAAATACATGGAAAAATATGTTATCTGAAGAAATTCATTACTCAGCTTATTTTTTTTTTTTGAATATACAAAGAAGAGTTTGAGGATGACTTCACATGTCCAGATGGTCATCAAGACAGTGGGAAATGCCATTTTCCATTTGGACATCTGTCAGCCCAGAATCACTCATTCTCACAGACTTTTTTACTTGCTCTCACAGGGAGGACTGATCAGCTCCTACTGGAGCTCTGATTTGGGCTGGAGGAAGAGCAACCCAGTTGTCTGTTGGCTTCACTGCTCTTCTGTTTCCTTTGATTTAATATACCCCATCCTTCACCTGCCACGGAATAAGAGAAACCCCATGATTAGAACCTTATGGTTTTCACTCCTTCTGCTATCACTTTGTATGATTTTTAACATCATTAATTCCACTCTAGATAGTCTTCTACCTTTCATTGCAAGCACAACAGAGGGTTGGAACTAGAGGAGGTGAGGGGAGAGGAGGGAAGCAGAGGAATTTAGTTACAGGTTTTACAAAAATATCTTTAATATATGTTCCTACACAACTACCAAAATGTAAGCCTTTACCTATGCTGACATCAAATTTTTGCAGATAGTATGCAGATGTTGAACAAACAAGTTTGAGTGAAGGTAGCAATTCTGATGGGATTGAATTTCATCAATTTTAAAAGGTTCCATAAATAAAACTTCACTAAGAAAATATCATCTTGGGTGGATGAT
The DNA here is from genome assembly GCF_000699245.1 of Pterocles gutturalis. NCBI lineage: Eukaryota > Metazoa > Chordata > Aves > Pterocliformes > Pteroclidae > Pterocles > Pterocles gutturalis. Next base: position 1,890 of record NW_010104751.1, on the reverse strand, counting down.
TTTAATTTCATTTTAATTCTCTTTAAAACTGGAGAAGAGTATTCACAGTATCAAGAAAGGCAGGAGAATAAAAGTTTATTCTGGAAACTTTATCAATGGAATTAATCACTTGATTCAATTATAAATTTCTGTATAGTGAATAGACACGAAGGTATTTTCCCTTGTTTTGTCTCTTTGTGAAATATTCTTTTTTTTTTTTTTTTTCTATAACTATACCTTGAAAAGCAAGTACCGTATTTGTCCTAATCTGGCATAGAAGTATAAGGATAATTTTTTAAAAGCTTACATTAATTTAGCAAGAGATGTAGCCTATTCATGTTGCCTAGGCTCAAAAGTTCCCAGAGTGGCTAGTAGGATGTGGGTTTTTTGTTCCCCTGGCTTAGTACCATGTGATAAAGTTATATAATTCCCAATAATAATGATCTTAAGCTCCTTCATAATTCCAGACATCTCTTGGACTCTCTTTCCTTCCCCTCCTTGTTGCCTACAACACAACACAAATACTAATACTATAGATTAGAAAGAATTTGGGGAGGCTAGAAAAAATAATTTACAGTAAACGATGACTCTGAGAAGATGTACTAACACACATAGTGGAATCATAGGCTAGAAAGTACATGGCATTTCTGTCTATACTGATCGACAAATAAAACTGCATTTGTTCATATGATTCTTTATACCTATGCTCTTCTACAACCAACCAAATAAATTTGTATTTGAGCAGATTTACAGGTAAGGATGTTGTAAATCATTCCAACTATTGCTTGTGTATGTTTGTACTCTTTTCTGACCAGCCCATGGTTCTTCTAAGGACAACTTGACAAGATCTAATGAGAACCAAATTACTTCGTGAAAACTAACATATTTTTTTCCTGGACCAGAGCATATTTGTCAATGTCTACAAACAGATACCTAGAATGTAAGAGGGGCATTGAAATTCCCATTTTACCAGCAATCTTTTGCCAAGTGAAGCTAATCTGAGTGATCAGAAAGAAGATAATACAAAAATTAAAATTGCCGTTGATTCATAAGTCTGGTAAAACAGACATTTATGAAGATTATTATTTACTTTTAAAGTAACTTCTCTAGTCTTATGATATCATGTGCATATATTTTACATAAGAATGGATCAAAATAGCAAGGAGGACAAAAGTTTTGGGATGTTGCATAGTTACAAAACCAAAACTGCTCTTTCCTGACTCCATTGTGCAAGCCCTGTGCTCTGATTGGCTACTATCATCTTTCAGGGTGCTGGAATTTGAAAAATGACTGTGCAGCTATGCAACATCTCTAGCTGTCTACCTCGATAAAACTGCATTTTTATGAACATGTGTACACAAACGGGTAAAGACAGATTCCAACTCTTCTGACTTCACTCCAAGATTACTAGAGCCATCCTAGTCCAGGAAACTGTTCCTCTATTTTAGCAACATGATCAAGGTAACGCTCTGCATCTTAGCAGGGCCTGTTACATTCAGTACAGCTCCATCCCATCTCTTTCATTTAGGACTGATCTCACTCATACAGCTATTTTACGGTGGGTTTCTTTTTTTTTTTTCCTTTCGTGACTATGCAGAAATTACATCAAGATAAATAGAATAATTATGAGAACAGGTGAAGTATGAAAACTGTTCTCCCAGTGTATTACATTTGGTCCATTTTCCTTCGTTTTTCTCTCTTTATGTTTGTTATGGTTTTGTGGGGGGCGTTTTGTCTGGTAGCAGGAAGGGGCGTGATGGCTCCTTAAGCAACTGCTAAGAGTTCCCCTAGCTTCCAGTCTGCTGCTGGCGGCAAGGGAGGGGTTACAGTGGCGGCTCCTTTTTTTAAATTACTCTTAACGTGTCACCCCCCCCTCCCCCCAAAGCGTTTGGTAAAGGGGGGGAAGTGGGG
>NW_010104750.1:0-5932 GCF_000699245.1 Pterocles gutturalis | reverse complement strand
CAGGCCATTCTATGATTCTGTGATTCTAAATGCAGACATGCTTAAATAGTGCTACATATCTTGCCAAAATGGGAGAAAATAAGCTGGGCAGAAGGTTATCCATGCATGTAGATTTGTTACAGAGCTATGAAGAGTCAAAATGTCTGTCATTTTAGATAATGCTGATATACTCCATATGTAACCTGCAAAGTTACAATGCTTTTTAAGACAGTATTTTCAAATGTATTTGATTTGAAGAAAAGTTAGCTTTCTATGAACACCTGTTCTAGGCTTGCTTGTCCACCTGGCTTGTTTAAAAAGCATGCCGACGTTGGAAAAATGTTTAGAGATGCACAGAAATCGGTTTCTTATGTGCAGTGCTCTGTGCATATACAACTGGAGAAGCACATGGGCGGTCAGCTGGATGCATTTGGCATGCATCCAAGTAACTGTGCACCTGTATATCAACTGCACAAATGCTCTCCCGGTGAGCTCTGAGCTGGGGTGTTTATCACACTGCTTTTTTCTTCTGGCCTCCTCCCCACTCCGCTGGAAAAAATAATTTGTCTTGCTTGCTTCCCAGCAAGACAAATCAGGGAATATCAGCCATCCTGGCTGGAAGTCAGCAGCCCTGATCAGGGAATCCAGTCATGTCCTCTGGGGTTGTTTCTGCTGGGTGTCGTGTGCCTTCAATGTACAACAAAGTTCAAGTGCTTGTTATTGAAGCAATGCACATGAACTTAGCATGAAACCGATAACATTCAAGTTCTCTTAAGTTTGTTTAAATTACAAATTTTACAGAAAACTGATAGTCTTTCATAACATCCATACATATTTTAGTGGTCTTCTTTTGATGCATGTATGTACAGTGTGTTAATTTAAGCTGTCATTAGAAATGAGCACATCACTTTTTTGTTTTCATACGTATAGATTGAATGGCTAAGTACATAATGTATCCAATAGTTTTGTACTTAGAGCTGGTTGCCTAGCAAGAGTAAACAGGTGCCCAGGAATCAGCGTGATTTAATGACTTTTAAAGATGGGATATCAAGCCCTTTGACACTGGCTTCTAAAAATAAGATTAAATTAGTAAACCAGTAAGTTCCCTGTTACTTAAAAGTCCAAGTATTCTTACTTAGTAAATACTGGTTATTGTTTCCATAAATTCAGTCCCACAGTTAAGTAAAATTTTCTCACTGGTAGTCATTCTTGTGAAGGTTTTTGTGTGTGCTGTCTCAAGACATGCTTTCTGTGCTAAAGGACCAACTGAAAGTAATTTTGAAGTGATCTTCAATTTAGGAACTGACTATTAATCAGAGTGGCTGCAGGGCGAGTACAGCAGTAGACTGGAATAAAATAATCCTGTCTTGCTGCCCAGATTGCAATGACTGTTCAGGTACTTGCGATCCATTTCAGTTTCTTAATTCTTTCTCCTCTGCATTTATTTGTTTGTCTTAGTCAATATTTGACTAATAGTGTAGAGTGCATCATTAAAATATTCCCATACATGTGTGCATATATGTGTACACAGCGTGTAATGCATACAAAACAAGAACATGTCCTTATTCAACACATTTCCCTACTGAATCCTTTTGTTGTACTTCTTATTCCAGTCGCTACCATAGTGATCCTCCACCAGCCAGAAAGTACTTCTTCACCTTTATAACTCTTCTTTTCATGCAAAGCAATGCTTCAGATGTGAGGGGTACTGTGTGGAACAAGGTGTTTGCTGGGCTCAGGCAGGCTCCTGAGCCAGGACGCGGGAGTGGAGCTGGGACAGGGACACGGCACTGGGGCCATCAGGTCAGCCCTTCAGAAGTGCTGAGAGGTCAAAGGCAAATGAGGGGCAAATCTGGAGCTCTGGTTTTTGGGGCCAGGGCTTCTGTATTTATCACACATTTCTTTTGGAGGGATGAAAAGGGTGCCCAGTCTTCCTTTGTCTTCAAGGGTCCTCTGTGGGACGAGCCAGTTTCCCAAGGAAGCTGCTGGCAGCTGAGCTTCAAATTCACCTGCTGTGGGTAACAGTGCGGTATCCTGCCACCACACTCACTGGCTGCTCTGGTGCAACATCCCTTAGACATCTTGTGTGCCTGCCTGACATCGCATCTGAGGGAAAAAAAAGATTGGCCTGGAGCACTGTGTGAAGTTTTGTATTATTCTAAAAAGGCAGAAGGAAAATTTAAAACTTGTTATGGCTTTTTTTTTTTTTTTTTTTTTTCCCTATAGAGAAAGACAGTAAATAACTAACAGAAGACAGTTGGTTCTAGTGCCTGTTTTAGCTAAAATAACGGGGGTTAATTATTAAACCTTTTACTTGGTTGTTCACTTGTTCTGCTCATGCTTTAATCCTGGGTCACAGAAAGTTTAAGAGTGCTTTACGGGGGAGACTCACTTCTTTTTGCCTCAAACTTTCCACACTGACGGGATGTTACAGGTTTTGCTGCTTACTCTCTCTGTAATTGCCATTGCTCATCCTGAGCTCTGCAAACCAGGTAAGTTTTGGAGCTGATTCCCATCTTTCCCCAGGTAAATGTAGCTGTGAGTTCATGCCTACAAAGCTGTCAGATTCTCAGATTTTTATTTGAACTGATTGTCTCCAGTTTCAAGACTGAAACACTGAACAACCACTTCTTTTATGGATTTGCAAATTAAGTACAGAAGTTGATCTCTCTTATTTTAAAGGGGTCATGGTAAACCTCATCTTTAGGGCCGTGACATTTTTCATGCTAGTAGCTTCTGTTTTTGTAACCAGGTGATTTGTTAAGACAGATTTAGAAGCTGTGGTTTGTGAAATAATTAGAGTACTAAATTATGTAAAAACCTATTTTGGCTTAGTATCAATATATATGTTTGCTTTTTTTCTCTTTGTGTCAGATGCACAGAATGCTTTCAAAGTACGACTTAGTATCAAAACAGCTTTGGGAGATAATGCAGTAAGTAAAGTATCTTCACATATTCTTCCTAACTGAATATCTGCCAAAACAGAAGTAATGTATACTGTAAAATTTCTGAAGGCAGCACAAGCAATTTGTTCTGAAGTGTTAATTGTAATAGCTTGCTCAAGTCATGATCCAGGCATACATTTCTTGACGTTTGACTAGCCCATTTGTTAAAATGGCATCCTTTAAGAGAAGTATAAAGCTTGCCTTTTCATAAAGATAATTTTCTGTCAAAGATATTTTTTTTCCTGGAAAAAAACGGTAGAGATGTTACACTTTATGCATGAGAGGTGCTGCATAACTCTAAGTCTGTATTTTGGTAAAAGCGCTTCTGCTTGAGTCTGCTAATTGTAAAGTCAAGCGTGTCTGGGAAGAGAAGCAGGAAAAGATTGTTAGGCTTTTATGAAATGGGACTTTATGTCAGGCCCTCAGACAAGCATGATCTGTAGAGATCATTCAAGCATATCTCACCAATTCCCTACTAGTATAGGGCTTAGATTAGTGGCCTTTCTTCTCTCTCTGTGGTGTACAGTCTTGTCTCATGAGGACTGAAATGCTTTGTCTTAATTCAAGTCCTTGGGCTTAATGTAGAAGTACTGGTGTGAGCAATAAGGGTCTGTGATATATGAGAGATTGGGACATTAGATGACTGAATGGTCCTTCCAGATCTAAAGCTCTGTGAAACATGGCAGAGCCCAGTACTTCATTTGCAGTTTTGAATGCTTAGAGTGAATCTGCACCGTGTTACAGGGCTCAGCATAAAATTAGATATGAAATGTCTTGGACACTCATCTCAGTCTGGTGTCTGATTATGTTAGGAGCCTTGGGAAACAACAGGGAGTAGGTTACATGTTATAAGAGACTGGAGGTATGAGAATCTCCCTATGACCATGGAAGCCATTCTAAAATTACCCTGAAATATCAGGTAATTTAAACTAACATTAACAGGGACCTAGTTCCACTGGTAACTTCATAAACCAGACAAATTGGGAAGAAATATTCAGGATAACATGGTAAAATATTTCTCTGTGGAAATTTGTATTGAAGTCAATTCTCTTGGGTGAGAGACTTTAATTAAATGGTAGTGCAAGCCTGGTTTGTTTAAAAATGTATTTAAAATAGTGTAATCCTAAGGCTGACAATATATCAAAATCATTATTGATGCTCCTCTTGAAACTGATAATATTTTTATTTAGTCTTGGTTCAAAATAGTAGCAAAGTGAAAATTGCACTTCCCAGTAATGTGCTTTCTTAGTGACTTTTACTTCTCCAACCATAGTAAAATAAGGAATTTTTTTTTTGATCATTTGTGATTTTTTAATTTTTTCATCCAAAAAGGGTCTGTTACAAATCATTAATCTTAAAGGCACTTCATATTACAAGAAAAAAGCAATAATTGAGGAGTCTGTTGTTTTTCATAGATAGATAGTAGTGTATTTCATATAACAAATTGTGTGAAAGCCCTAAGAATTGGACAATCTAGAACAGCGTTTTCAAACAACAATGTGCTGAAAGTGTTATGATGCCATATAAAACTACTGACAAATTATGAACAATTTATTAAGTGCACAGGTAGTAGTTCCTTTTAATAGCCATTGCGGTCTTCTCTGCAAATTACTGAAATTGGAAACTGAAACTACTATCAAACTGAAATTAATTTTAGTTGAAGAATTTGGAACACTTATTTATTTTAACAAAGAAAAACACAGTCACAGTGGGACACAGCCAGCTTAGCGTATCTTCGTATGATGCTCTGCTACTGAATTCAGTTTCATTAATTTCCAAGTCACTTCAAGCTAGATGATAACAGAAAACCCTGATACTGTGGGCATTTTGCTCTAGGACTGGCAGGATAACTCCAATGTATATTAAAAGGCATGGGAACTAGATTGGTGTAGTTTTCCACATGGTTTAGTGCACACCATCCTCTTTGTGTGAGGCTGATAAAAACAGGACACCATTTTTTAATTTGTTCACAAGGTAGGCTGTGCTTTGAGGCAGGGAGTGACATTTAGTGTATTTATATTGTTCTTATCACAGTGGAGCTGGAAAGAGCAGCTAAGATACAGTATTTAGCTGTTATCATTTTATTTGCAAATAATGGGTGTACTTCACAGAGAGATTGCTAACTGGTGGGAGGAGACATGGTGTCTGTAAGCTTAAGTGGAAGGAAGATGGTTTATGAGTCTCTCTGAGGGTGACGTTAACTTTTATGAGTGGCTTCTGGAATAGCTGCTAGTCTCTAGTTGCTTCTTACTCATGGAGTTATCAGAGTGGTAGAGAGTAAATTCAAAAGGACCAAAGACAACTAGGGAGTGAGCAGAAGTGTTGTGCACTGAGAAGTCTGTGTAACTCCGTGTCACCACGCAGCTTAGCCATAAGAGTCAAAGAGCTGGCACATCAGGGGCTGCAGGCAGGTGAAGCAGAAGGTGCACTTCCCTTCTGCTCCTGTGTTCAGGCTGTTTCCTGGGTAGAGGATGAAGGGGAGAAAGGCTGACATGCACCTGGTGGCTTGCCACCAAATGGGGCCCACTCTGCGGTCTGAATGGCTCTCTAGTTAAAACACAGAACCATTCAGGAGGGAAGGGACCTGCTGCTCAAAGCCAGGTCAGTGCTGGAATCAGATCAGGTTGCTCAGGACAATCTTGTAATATTATAATCTTGTTCTATGAGCTTAAATTTTGTCTTCCTTAGAGCACTACTGTAGCATTTCATCCCACTAACAATCTGCACTCATCATCTTTTACCCATTATCTCATCATTTCCTAGCAGGCACTTAAGAGTGGCTTTCACGGTCAGCTGTATATAGTCCTGCTCCTCCTTAACATGTAGAGGATGGCAAGTGCAGTTAAGCCAAGGTCTTTGTGTTTCTTCCTTTGCAGAGCAAAGAAGATGATAAACATTAATAGTTCTGATACGATAATGTAAGATTTCATTGATAACAGTTTTCTTACATTGATGGTGTGTGCTTGCAAATGATATTTAATACATTTCACAGAATCACAGAATCACAG
>NW_010104749.1:0-468 GCF_000699245.1 Pterocles gutturalis | reverse complement strand
TTCCTAAACTGCAAGAAGGATCCTTGAGATTTCTGGGCCATGGTTGCTGTAGTTTTCTCCAGCACAGCAGCATGAGAGCAGCTCTTCTCCATTTCTTTTAACACGAATCATAATCGAATATACCACACCTTCTTGGGGCCTTGAACACCTCCAGGGATGGGGCATCCACAGCTTCCCTGGGCAACCTGTTCCAGTGTCTCACCACCCTCACAGTGAAAAATTTCTTCCTCGTGTCTAGTCTAAACCTGCCCTCTTTCAGCTTATACCCATTACCCCTTGTCCTACGACTACATCAATTTGTAAATCACAACACCAAGGTAACACGAGACAGGTCTTCCCCCAGACGGGAAGAGTTTGCTTCTTCAGGTTTCCTTGCAGCTACCCTGAAAGCACAGGCCCTCAAGCCCAGGGGCGCTGCGTCTGTACGCCTTTAAGAGGGAGCCGAGCACCTACACTACCGATAGGCGG
>NW_010104748.1:333-579 GCF_000699245.1 Pterocles gutturalis | reverse complement strand
GCACTGCACACATACGGCATTGCACACATGTGGCACTGCACACACATAGCATTGCACACATATAGCATTGCACACACGTGGCACTGCACACACATGGCATTGCACACACGTGGCACTGCACACATACGGCATTGCACACATACGGCATTGCACACATACGGCATTGCACACATGGAGAATGCTGTTGTGTTGCACACACGCGGTGTTGCACACACATGACATTGCAAACATGCAGAGGGCCGGGGC
>NW_010104748.1:0-301 GCF_000699245.1 Pterocles gutturalis | reverse complement strand
CACCCACGTGGCATTGCACACACATGGCACTACACACACGTGGCATTACACACACATGGCATTGCACACACGTGGCATTGCACACATGTGGAACACTGTGACACTGCACACACATGGAATACCATGGCGTTGCACACACGTGTGCCTCCAACACACCCCCACGTGTGCACACACATGTGCCCCCTGCACACACGTGTGCATCCCCACACGGCAACACACACTCACGTCCTCCCCAACCACGCGCTCACACGCACCCCCACCCCACACACGTGTCCCCCCACGTGCGCACACACCCTTGCAC
>NW_010104747.1:0-612 GCF_000699245.1 Pterocles gutturalis | reverse complement strand
CAGCAGAACAGAGCAGCACCCAGCACCGCAGAATTTGCTGCTGAGGGTCCGGGGAGCGATGCTAAAGCATTGAGCCACTTAACTCCACACTGTAATAATGAAAAATTAAAATATAAAAAGTCAACAAAATCCTTATCCTCATTTTACAAAAGGGGAAACTGAGGCACGAAGATGGCATCATCAGGATTCTCGATGCATTAAATCAAAATATTTGGGTTAGAATCCAGCCTGGGCATGTGCCAGACTAAGTATTGGAGGGAAGGTTTCACTGCAAAGCAAGCGACTGATCAGTGGTTTATCAATCTCTTTAGTTATATAGTTCTGAATAGCGCTGCTTCCTCTTTTCTCTATTTTTCTCCCTTTTTAATATATTTATTCTCTCTCACAAACCCAGCCTGTGACCTCAGTCCCGTGCTCAGATCCATCTGGACTTGCAGGACATGCGGGAGGGAGACCAAAGAAGCAGAAAAAGGGGATTTTTTTTTTTTTTTTCCCCAAGCCAAGCATCTCCTCCCTGTGCTCTGACTCCCACGGGCTGTTTGCAGCCTAAATCCCTGCTGCCCGACCCCCGGCCCCCTCCCCAGGGCATCCCCCCTGCTCCTCTCCGCAGAG
>NW_010104746.1:0-14968 GCF_000699245.1 Pterocles gutturalis | reverse complement strand
TCTGTGATTCTGTGATTCTGTGAAAGAAGTCATAACTCCCATTTATCTGATACTCATGTGATTGCATCTAGAGCATTGTGTCCAGTTTTGGGTTCCCCAGTACAAGCAATGCATTGATGTAATGGACCAAAAACACATTTCATCTATAACTCAGCTGTGATGGATTCCAGGACTAATGGTTTATACAGGATGAGTTTTGCAGCATTGTTTCAGATCATAACACAGGTTTTTCCCCAGCAACATCATTCCTTAGAGGCAAGACTAGTTATTTATCAGTTTCAGCTGGGATCTTAAGGGCAGAAAAAGAGCCATTTTTTCAACAGGAACTACAAGTATGACCAGATTGACTACAGGGGATGCCTTTTACTATGAGTTTATGCCTAATAAAAAAAGTAGACACGGGTACAGATGTGTACAGACAAAGACTAGACATTATTATGTGACAAGTAAGACCCTGTGGATCAGATTGCCTACCATCTCTGTTTGGTATTTCCATGTTTTTGAGCTGCCTTTCCTTCTATATCTTCTCCCTCTTCTCACAAATAGGGAGATAACAGCATGCTTTAACAGTATCAGCAGCAATCCTATAGTTTCTCTGTAGACCAGAACAAAACTCATCCCCAGTCACTTCACATTTCTTTCATATTATTTTATGTCTGCTATCTGAAGATGAAGGGTTTCTTCCCTTCCTTGCCATATGGGAGCAATAATAGATATTCAGTAAGTGCAAGGATTTCAACAGAAATATGTATTTCAAAATTTCATCCAGAATTGCAAAATTTACATATGCTGTACCTCACCACTGAAGTTCCTGTATCCCAAAGCCTTCATCTTGTCCATACATGCAAATAAGACAAGCCAGAGACTGTTCCTTGGTACTGGAGCCAGCTGCCCAGCAGTCTGGATCCAGACAGCTAAGCCCTTTGACCTCCCCAGAACAAGGTGCCTGCAGCCAAATTACTGCTGGGGATGACCCCTGTCCAGTGTGAGTCCCCGGATGGTGCCCAGACATTGTCTGGAGAACAATGGAATTGGCTGGAGCTGTGCTAACAGCTTACGGTAAGGACAGGTACACACCAGTGCTCACAGCTATGCCTTGTCCCTGTTTAACCTCTTGGAATAGACCTGGCCACAACCTCCTACAGCTCTTGTATTTGCAGGCTTTTTCTCTCTCTCTTGGTCATCACAGAAGACTGGCCTCTGCTAAGCCAAAGCTCAACTGCAGTTCAAGAATCATGTCAGCAAGGGCTGGAAAACAGCAGTATGGTACATAAATTCCTAGTTTATTGTTATTATTTATCAGAACTGACGGTTTAAGGTGTCTTTTAAAGGCTAAGATGACTTGTTTTTCAGGAAGCAGATTGGTAATCACACGAGAAGGAATTAGGGGTAAAGCCCGAAGAATCGGTCAAGTTCTAGAGGCACAATATTAAACAAGAGGAGACAGATCAAGTACTGCACGTCTGCCACTTACAGCCTGATCTCTAAAGCTCCAAAAGACACAGCTCTTATTTTAAGGTCATGTTTCCACACCCTTCTACAGTATCTTTGCACAACTTGATGGAGACACATCCCTGAGGGGCCACCTTGTATGTGCTGGCCCTGCCTGCCATTTATCATCACGCTGGAAGTGCTCATGAATTACTCTCCACATCTACTAGTTTATTTAGAGATAATTTGAGTTGCCACATGTGTGAACAGGGCCTTTCATTGAAAACCTGTAAGCAGCCAGACGGAGGGAGGGCTCGTGGGGAGCTGTGATAAAGTGTTTCAAGCAAACGACACCCTGAACAGTTCCACCTCTGCAACGCCAGCAGGCAGCCCACAGCACGAGGGAAACACCAGCGCAAACAGCTGTCACTTTTTGCTTGGCCAAAAATGGGAGTTTTGCATATTTATTTAAACTCAGACAACTATTAAAGTATACACACGTAATACTGACCACGGGTGCAGCAATGACATGTTTCAGTGGTATCTTGTTTTCTATTGACCCTTTCCAGCCAGACCAGAAATGAGTAATTTTAGTGAAAAAAAAAAAAAAAAAAAAAAAAAAAAAAAAAAAAAAAAAAAAAAAAAAAAAAAAAAAAAAAAAAAAAAAGAAAACAAAAAAGGGGGAAAAAAAAAAAAAGAAAATAAGAAAAAAAAAAAGGACCAGAAAAGGGGAGGAAAAAAAGCACACTTTCCCTCTTACCATCTTGAAATAACTTGGGGTTTGTATTAACAGAGCCTGGGTGGATGCCAGGTTTCCACCCTCCTAGATGGAAGGCTTGAGGATATGCTTCATTAGTAAAGATATAAGAAGCCTAACACAGCACATAGCTACGTACTCTGTGAACATTAATAACAGTGTTAAGCAATGTTATGTCAATCGCCTTAAAATTACAACTGTAATTGCAATTACACCTTAAAATTTGAATCCATAGGTGTGGAAGAACACTCGAGTATCTCTGTGCATTGGCAAATCACTGCCTAGGAGGGCAGTACCGTTCGGAGGCCTCACGTGAACCTCCTTGGTCTTTCTATAAATTCCCATTCAGGTCTGAGAGTGTATGTTGCTGTACAACCAGTGTAATCATGCCGACTAACTGCATTGACTAAACACATATTGATATCTATAACTATTGATATCAATGTCACCCCAAAACTAGGCCACTTACTACACTGGCCTGACCAAACTTTACACAGACCTTTCAGATAATAATTTACCTCTAAAAGAACTCTAAATACCTCTCAGGAGGTGACAACTCCATCTGATGACCCTCATCATGGTACCAGATACCAGCATTCAATATTACAATAGTCCCATGAAACCAAGTTCATTCCTTCTTGGAGAGATGTGGCTTCCAGGCACTGGCTGAGAGGCCGTGATCTTTACTGCTGAATGCATGCTAGACCACAAAGTGGTTCCTGCTAAATAAAACTTGCAAGAATAGTACTAATGATAGCTCATGCTACACAGAACTGCACTTTACTTCAGCTAGATCTGCAGACAGGATTATTCCACCATCAACAAAAGCATCTCTAGAATTCAGGTCATGACTAGATGTCACTATGAACCACTGTCATTTCCAGCCCAGAATTTGTCCCATTCAACTAATTTGGACTGGTATTAATACACACAAGGACCTGCTGCACTTTGCATGTTGTCATTCATTGCTTTAAGCAATTTCTCTGGTGTCAACCACATTATTCCTCCACGCAGGGGAAGTGAAAAACAAAGAGTAAATAGCTTTGTGTGGAGAGAGGTCTTCCAGTCAGAAGACTGGTGAAGAACAATGTCCACCTAAAAAAAGGGCAAAAAAGGAAGATCCACAAAACCGCAGACCAGTCAGCCTTGCTTCAGTCCCTGAGAAAACTGTGGAACACAAGCTATTTCCAGGCACACAAATGACAAGAAGCTGACTGTGAAAAGCCAACATGGATAGGCTGAAGGGTCAATCATGCTGGACCAAACAACTTGCTCAGTGGATGAGGGGAAAGTTGTGGATATCACCTACCTTGATTTTAGCGAGGTGTTTGACACAGCCTCCCTCAAAATCCTTCTTGACAAGCCACTGAGATATGGACTGGACAGGTGAAACACAAAATGACTGAGAAACTGACTAAACTGTTGAGATCAGAGGGTGGTGGTTAAAGGTTCAAAGTCATGCTGGCAGCTGGCCACAAATTAATTTCTTATGGAGTCAATGCAATTCAGCTTTACAAATGATCTGGAAGGTAGGATTGAATGTACTGTCACCAAATTTGATGATAAGCCCAAGCTGGGAGAGGAGATAGATGTGACAGAAGGAAAAGCCACCATACAGAGAGATCTCAAAAGGCTGTTGAGATTTGGCTGACAAGAATGAGGTTTAACATGAGGTGCAGCAGAGATGAACATCAAGTCCTGAACCTGGGACGGAACAACCCCAGGCAGCAGCACCAGCTGGGCACTGGCTGGCTGGACAGTTGCTCTGCTGAAAAGGCACAGGGTGTCTTGGCAGACAGCAAACTGAGTATGAGCCAGCCATGTATCCTGGCAGCAATGAAGGCCAACAGCATCCTGGGATGAATTACTAAGACTTCTGCTGATAGATGAAGGGATGCAGTTTTCCTACTCTGCTTGGCACCTGTTAGGCCACACCTGGAACACACTGTCCAGTTTTCGTCTCCCAGTTCAAAAGAGATGTTGAAAGCCTGGAGACAGTCCAGAAGGAACCAGCAAGATTAGGGGGCTGGAGAACTTCACTTGCTCAGCCTTGAGAAGGGACAGCTTAGGGTGAGGAAAGGAAATCACTCCCTTCCAATGCCTAAAAGGCAGTTGTGGAGAAGATGCATATGATAGGAAAAGAAGCAATGGGCAAAAGTGGCTTCAAGGGAAGTTCCACTTGAATATTAAAAAATTCTTTGCCGCGAGAGCAACTAAAAAGTAGGATCAGTCATCTGAAGACAGTGGAATCTTCCTCACTAGAAATATTAGAGACTTGGCTTGACTGGGCCTTGAATAACCTAGTTTAAAGCCCTGCTTTCAACAGAAAGTTGGACCAGATGGTCTCGGGAGTTCCCTTCCAACGTAGACTTGCCTGTGTTTCTGTGATTCCTTTCATCTTAATATATACTTTCCTATGTATTTATGCCAGGGGAGAAATTGTCCTGAGCTTTTCAATTTGGAGCAGAAAGCAGTAAGGATGCAAGAGTATTTGTCTTCTGTGAGCGTCCAAGATAACAAAGAGTTAAAGATCTCTTGCTAGCTCAGACAGCAGTTACAGCTCCCACATACCCAGACTTTTAATGGCCTGGGTTGCACCCTAACCTGGACACCTGGCAGACAACCTCCCTGCCAGGTTTCTGCCCAGTCTAACCCTGCCCAGAGGGGCCATGAGTCTCATGCTTCTCGCTGGCCATGCTTCCCCTGACTACGGACTTGTTTCGTGCTCCACATCATGTGCCAGCCGAAAGCACAAGCCCTGCCCTTCCTCTCCTGGACATGAACTGGCATGCATGGCCTAGCCTCTAAGTGGGCGCAGCAACCTCCCATGTAAGCAAAGAAAAAAAGGCGACTCTTACTGGTAAAGGCAACACTGGCTGCATCCCAAGGTCTCCGCCCACAAGAAGCCCCTGTCATGGCTTGAGCTACGAGCCCAAGAGATGAACAGAGCCTCACAGATAACCTACTCCAGGGACAGCAACTGAAGGGTTAACCGTGGTAGCAATAACAAGGCAAATGATTGAGACATGTAATTTTTGTCTGGGCACCTTTAAACTCACCATTCCACCATTTCCCTGCTAGGATCCATACAGAGATGGACACAAGGAGGGTGGGTTCATCACTCACACCAACACTTTCCTCTCCGGCATGCGGAGGCAGGAGGAAAGGGGGGCTGTGGCGGGATGTAGTCAGCAAGTGAGACAGCAAGCAGGATGGCAGCGAGCTGGAGCACACTGGTGGTGTGTGCCTGGGGAGGTGCCGGTGCCACCAAGTGCCATGGCACACCTTTGGGGTGGCTTCCACCAGTGTGAAATCGTCTCCATTGCAGAAGTCGCACCTGAAATACCTCTCCAAAATTGCTTCAGACAGAAATACCCCTCCAAAATTGCTTCAGATAAGTAGTGATTCCTACCCTGAGGAGCTGGAGACATGTCTAATCCCAAACTCCTCCCTTTCCTGGCCCCAGCTCCTAGCTTGCCATAAATGAGAGCAATACAGACACCGCTGTCGCTATTAAGCACAATGAGATGTCTGAGACAACGGGAACCTGCTCGGTGCAGTACTCCTTGAGGTACTTGGGGTGATGCCCAACTGTGTTTTGCTTGGCCCCATCCACCGGCTTCCAGGAGACCCTACGTCACCGTTCCCGGTCCCAGCAACATGCTGGGGCAGCTGTGCAAGCCAAGGAGGAGAGCAGGAGCCTCAGTAGTGGGGCAGGCAGCAGCCAAGCAGCCACCGTGGAGCCGCTTGGAAATTAAAAAATAAGGAGAGTAGGCACCTATTTTTGTGAAAATGATCTGCAATTAAAATGATATTAACTGTTTCAGGCCATGCACAGGAAGACAATTTAGGCTTGAAAACAGGCATGAAGCACAACCTCACAGAGGCAGGAAACTGATGTATGCTGGTATTTATACCGTTTCCTGCGTAACAAGGTCCAGGAGATCACTGTCTGTCCATCCTCCCTCTGCTGAATACGTTGGCTGAAAGGAACCAAATGTGTCAGAGAACTGAAAGGTGATGAGATTTCCATCCATTGTGTGATCTACAGAGGAGACAAACCCCAAAGCTGCCAGCCCAGCTTGGGGATGAGTTCATGCTCTATTAGAGATCCAAGGCTTTGGATGGGGACCAGCTGTGGTCCAGGGGGTGTGAGTGCAGGGAAGGCACAGATCCTCTCTGGAGATATGAAATGGTGGATTACAGGTGTTCAGGTGGGTGACTGACTCGAGTGGGAGATGGGACATGGGCCTCCCACATAAAAGAGTAACTAGTCAGTGCTGGTCTCTGCAAGCTCTCATGGGAAAAGCAGGCACACCCAAAGAAACAGCGATGTTCGGTAAAAATAGTATTGCAATTTCCTTACACTGACCTACACCCCTGGTGGGATTCACTGGGCACCATTTTTCATCCACTGGTTTTTCAGCTCCTGATCATTTCCATATTTCACAAGTTTTCTCAAGTTTCATAAAATCAAGAGTCTTCAGTATAAACACAAACAAAGAGAAATGTGGGATGGCTGGGATGGCCAGGACACCCAGTGCTCCCCCAGTGCTCTGCTCCTCTCCCTGCAAGCACAGAGGTGGCCCTGAGCAGTAAGGAAGACCTTGGGCTGCCAGATGAGGGAGCAGCCTCAGCTCCTGCCTCCTCACTTCCCTAAACAAAAGCAGCCGTAACTCCTGAACCACCTGGGTTTGAAGAAGAAGCATTTTAAGATAAATTGCCATGGATCTGGGGGCTCTTCTAAAACCATGAGCAGACCTGCAATTCAGCTCCTTGGTACAGCCAGGCATTTTAGAGTCTTCACCTTAAATTTTCCAGAGCTCTTTTGAGTGCCCATACACCACCAGCTAACTGGTTACTCTGGGACAAGGGTATTTTGAGTTTTATTAGAAATCCCATCCTGATATACACAGCTTTGCACAAAAGAGGACATCACCCCAGAAGGATCAAGTGTGGATGACAGGCATGACAGCGAGGACGACAAACACTGCAGTCCTGGTTATAAAGAAAATGTAGTGGGCAACACAGTTGTGTTCATGGCCTCCCAGCTGGCTGAAGGTTCAACCATAATGCCTGAAGTATGACAGAAACACAAAACAATGAAGACAAAGAGCGTGGTGATGTGGGAACGGTAAGAAGTCGTAGGGATTCTTACTCTTATCCAACCACATCTTCCTATGTCTTGCCTTAGGAAAATGTTTCAAATATCTCACCTGAAAAGGGGGATATCCTAATTGAGGGTTAAAAATGGGAAATCCTGTGCCCAAAAGAGGAACATCCATCACAGGGAGGTATGCAGGAGATGGCACCTCTGCACCAGGAGAAACATCAACAGTTTCACAAGAGCTGCAGGCTACTCAGAAAGTGATACATTTTAAAGCTTTTCTTGGACCTGCGATGCTTTCTTCTTAAGTTATCAGACCCTGGGGTCCTTATCAGTACTGGAAGTTTAGACGGCTTGGCAATCCTCCTGAACATTTTCTTTAAAATGAATAAACCTGACAAGCACAATGTGAGCCACAAACTGCCTTGACTTCCAGGAATAAGAGGATGGTTCAAAGAATGCAACCTTGGAGTCCCCGATGGAAAAAGAGCATATCTTAGGCAGAGCCTTCCCATCCCCACCCTCATTTTTGCAGTCAATTTTCTACCTCCTGCACTTTCACTACGAGACAGTTGGGATGTCTCTGTGCAGCAAGACTCATTCCAACTGGCAGCTCCGGATCAAAGAGCACTGGAAACATTAATCAGTGTGCCTAATCATTTCCAATTGCAAGAAACTTTTCTCTGTGACCTGGTATATAAACACCGAGTCATTTCATTCACTGGTTGACGGACCAGAAACCAAACAATCCTTATCGTACCTAATTAATCTTACTCCTCCAGGTTATAGATGGATCAGCCTGCAATCCTCCAGCAGCAGTGGCAAACTTTAGGCACTTTACTTAATCAAACTGATTAGCAACCTGTCTGTAGCGCCTTTTATCTGTTGGTGCCAAAGTAGTTTACAAGCATTAAGTGCATCTAATTTTGTGATAGCAAGGCAAGATGTGGTTACTATTTCCAAAAGCACCTCCAGTAATGAGGGGGACCTCTTGTTTTAAGGAGGTGGGAAGGTTCAAGGCAGCGAGTTCTGCTGATGCATGAAAAACCACTTTGAAAATTAAACGAGTGAATGGCAAAGTCAGGGAGGGAGCCCAGGAATTTTGATTGCCAGCTATCTGTGCTGCCCATACTGCCATATGGTTTGTAGCAAAAGGAAAGGAATAATCAAACCAGACATTTGCGCCCAGAGCCTTATCTGTTTGGGCACCATCCTCCAGACAGACACACTCCGAGCACAAACAAAGGGTGATGGGATCTCCTCTCCCCTTGGTGGGCCTGCGGGGGGATGTGGTGCCTCCCGCTCCAGTTCAGGTTAATATGTGTGTGATGGCCACCTGTTGGGGAGTTTGCTCCCATAGTAACACTGATTTCTCGCTTAATGCCAAGAGCAGAACAACAGCCCTGTCGCTGTTGCAAGGAAAGGTGACAAAAAGCTAAGGTTGCTTTAGCTTTCATCGGTTTTCACTCAAGGTTCGCCCTCAACCTCGGGAAAAAAAAAGAAATAATTATGCCAAAGGTCAGCCTGTTCCAGGGCAGCTTGTTCCTGCTTTGAAGGAGAGAGAAGTGAGGGGTGGCACAGAAACCTTCTGCTACACCTGACGGGCTCTCACAGATAAGAGCCAGCCAGCGATGGAGCCCTGTGGGAACAGTTTGCAAACTTGCACGACCTGCCTTGAACCTTGCCTAAAACTGTCCCTTTCTTTTCTCTGGTGCATGGTGCCAGAGGCAATCCAGCTCCCCTTCTGCTCTCTCCTGGACATTGAGTAATATTCCTTGAGAGTAGATGCCTTCAGGGAGGGGTGTGGAGCGGTGAAGAAGGGCTGGAAGAGATGCAGGAGCACACGGAGACTTCCTTCCTACATTGATGCAACCCCATCTGCTTTGGTGGAAAGTTAAACGAAGGATTTCCTAGTGGAAAGGCTGCCAACCCAAAGCTTGGGAGAGCTGGATTTCAACACCTGCTCAGCCACAGGCTCGCTGCCTGGCCTTGCACAAGTCACTCAAAAGCCACATGTATAATGGTACTGACATATCTGGCTCCTGGAAGGAAGTCCACGACACTGAGCTGGCTGGCTGCAGAGGATTAGGCATTTATGAACAGGTTTGGCACGAAGCAACGCATCCAATGACGGCTGCCAACCAGGGCAAGAGGAGGTGCCAAAAGCAAGGAGCAAATCTACCCCAGGTCTCTGCCGTTTGAATCGCACAGCTCTGCGGGAGCCTGCTGTTGGTGTGGGCAGCAAGGGGTTGGTTCACCCTCCGCTGATCCAGCACCTGTGGTGGCTGAGCACATTAGGACTCCTTGCTCCCTGCCCCAGGTTTCCGCAACCGTTTACAGACCCCAAAATGCACTTTACCCCTTTGATTCCCAGTCCCAACCTGCTGGAGAGGCTAATAAACCTGACTGGACAGGCAGGGGACAGGCAGGATAGCTGGAAGCAGGAACGCTTTCACCAGCTTCAGGCACAAATGCCAGGGCTGGTCCCTGGGTACGTCTTCTTCTCTCTCTGCAGATGGCAGGGGACAGGGATTTTGTACCTCTGTTTGTCACATGGTGGTCAGGCACCAGGAAGAGGGAGCCGAAGTTTTGGATACGGAGTTGTGCACAAACTCCAGGCAGCTCTAAAAGAGCAAAGTAGAGCCCTATCTCCCTCCAGTTATGAGCAGAGAGTGCTGTTTTCTTTGCTGACCTGGCTGAGACAGCATTACATTTTGGTAGTATCTCAGTACCCAAGGGCTCAAGGGTCTTAAGCAGGCAGGAGAGACAGTCTGCCGTATCTCAGTACCCAAGGGCTCAAGGGTCTCAAGCAGGCAGGAGAGCCAGTCTGCTGGAGTCACTGCCACACTCCTGCCTGGGCTGGGTGCTCCCAGAACCGCTCCGGGCACCAAGCAACTGTAACAGCATCCTATGTGCCTCTGGGGTTTGCTGCCCAAGTCCTTTTCTGTAGCCGCTTGGCTGGCCTGTTTCCTACCACCAAAATGGGAAAATGGGACAGAAGACTACAAAGTGTCTCAATCCCACAGTGAGAAAAGCAGAGACAGGCAGAGGCTGGAATATTCCCACATCACAACCATTAAAAAAAATCCCTTTTTCATAGATAACAGGCTTATGTTGCAGCTCTCCTAGGCATTGGCTGAGGATGCCTCAGGACCTGCAACACCAAGATCACCCTTCCCTGCACCCAACAAATGCCAAAAATGCGAGGACTCACAGAAGAAAAAGCGCTGCTGCTTGTACTGTAAAACCAAAACGGGGAATGCCAAAGTCATCAGAAAGTGAACTGTTTTGATAATGATGAAGAAAGGCCACTAAGTCCTCCTGAACCAAACACAAACCATAACAAGCCACACAGCCCATGTGTGCTGGGAACAGGCTTCAACAGAAAGAAGGGTCAGCTTCTTGGCTGGCACAAATCAACCCAAATTCACCAAGGTCAGTGTGGATGCATTGATTTCCTTAGGTAAATAAAACATGGTTCTCCTGCTGCTTCTTCAGGAGCACCATAACTGTGGGGCTGACTTTTCCAAAGCCAGCTGAACCTGCTGGCATGCTTTCCCTGCAAGCAGAAAAGCAGAGCTGTTGTGGGGAAGAGTGGCTTAGCAAAATCTTGGATGAATCACAGCCAAAGATCCATCTCCCTGCAGGCCAAGCGAGCTGTTGGTGAGCTCGCTCATCCCAGGGAGTACTGAAAACATGCTCCCATGCTGCTAGCTGGAGCTGATGAACCCTTCCTCTGTGCAAGGCTTTTGAGTTGACTTGGCACTGATGGCAGGCTCCAGACCTCAGGGATCAGAGCAAGCACCTGTCTGCCCATCCGCGCTTATCTGCATTGATGGGCCCTACATAAAAACAAAGTGCTTGATCCAGCCGTGGTGACTGCGATGCATGCTGCTGCCATCTAAAAGGGCGCCAAGGAAAATGGGGAGAGGAGCGCTCGTGGCTCCTCTTTCCTCATCCCCTTCTACTTGCTGGAAATTTGCTACTGGTAACACAAAAAAAATGGTAAGATACACTGAAACACCCAAGTTTGGGCATACCATCAGAGCAAGATTGCTGCTAGTCTCTCCTGTCCTGACCTGCTGCATTTTTGAGGTTCACATCATCTCACCTCCTGGTCTCTCTTTATTTACTAATGAGGTTTGAAAGTGGGTCAAAACAAAACGTTTGCTATTTTGCCAAAATTTAAATAAAAATGAAAGAAAACAGAGATAACCAAAGCCCAATGCTTGTCTGCTCCTCACCATTACTTTCCTTTTGCCATCAACTTGTTTATCAGAAAACATTTAAGAAATTGAAATCTTCATATGTGGGTAAACATTTTGAATGAAAAAAATCCCAACACAAACAAAAAAAACCTGCAGCAAGAAAAGGGGAAAAATCCCAGCTTTTTCAGTCCCATGAAACACACTTGATTCACTTAAAACTGAGAATGACATTTAGGGATTAAAAAACTGTATCTCACAAAATCCACCATTCTCATGTTTTCCGCAACAACTCACACTTTTCAGATGGCTCAAAAATACACCATGAATGTTAGGTTTATAACTGCATCGTCACCCTATCAGTTAAAAAACAAAAACAAAACCTTCAGCCATCCACCAGTGAATGAACAACAAATAGACGAAAGAGGTTCGTACTTCAGTTACTCAGTCAGCCAAAAGAAAAGGAGAAAAAAAAATCAGAAATCAAGGTGTGATATACACAGGGAGGAGGTGGCTTGCTCTTTCTTTGCTGGGGTATTGTCTGAAGGCCCTGGAGCATCGCTCTGCCAGGGGAGTCCAGCCAGGCCCCGGCATGCCGGCGAGTGCCAGCACCTCGCATCCTCCCGGGGTCCAGCAAGGGCGAATGGCATCCCAGCCGCAGCTCGCGGGTACGCACGGGAGGATGAAAGCTCAATGCTTGTCTGGCACTTCAGCAGTCCTTCTGAGGAGGATGTGGGAATCATCTTCTCAACAACATCTGCTGGAAGGGGATATTGATTACAATTTGCTGCAAATAGTCTGCTGCTGTTGTTTTCTCAAAGTCCAGAGATTTTGGACTTGTTTCTTACCCACTGGAAAACAGCATTGCTTTGTCCACTGAGATGCCCCAATGTGAAGCCACTGTAAAGTAGGCACATCTTCTTCAGGGGGCTTAGGGGTGGGAGCCTGGGTTCATCATGAGCCTCCGCTGCAGGCAGTCCTGCCTGCAAACTGGGACATTGGGCAAAACAGTCACGCTGCTACCTGCCAGCAGCAAGATCCCTCCCTCCATCACCAGAAGGCAGGCTGCAGCCTGGGATGGGAGCAGCCCCTTGATACCAGCCCAGTAAGGGTGCTGGAGCTCAGCCCTGAGGATAATCACTCACAGCTGCATCCTCAACACGGCATGGCTGGAGAGACTGGGATGCAGCAGGCAGGGATGCAGGGAGGGAACTGGGAAATCATTTAATCAGGTTGAAAACAAATCTCTCCAAACACCTCCCTCCTTTCTGAGCAGCTCAAAAATAATAAATGCGGCAGAAGGCAGGTTTGTACTGTATAATAATCAAAATACAGCAACCTGTTCTTTATAAAGTCTTACCACTCACTGCCTTCCCCTGTGCTCCTTTGTTTCTTTTTAGATCGCTGTCCTTGCATTCTCCAAAGGCAGACGGAGTGCCCAGTGCCACAGCACTGTGGCCCAGCAAGTGGGTCAGGCTCTGTCCAGGACCTCCAGAGGCTGCTCAGCTTGTGAAAGCTGATTATAGTTCCTGTATTATTTTCATCTTGGATGGTGTTGGATGGATCTTCATTAGGTGCTCTGCTCTAGTAGCTCCTTCCCACTCATGCAGGCAGAGAGTGAGGTACATCTCATGCAGCTTCAGACATTCAAAGTGCAGGAGTCCATGTCTCAACCAGCTGTCTGGCCTTCCCCCACAGTTGCTGGAGGACAAGAGCCATTATCAGAGGGCAACCTACTTATTTGGGATGCCTGCCTGAAGGTGAGATGGCTCCAAAGCCTTTTGACCTGATAGTTTAAACTATGTCCAGCGTTATGGGAGAACAGCCCTACCCAGTTCGATGGAGGAAGGTGCTGGGGAGTATCAGAGCTCTGAGTGTAAAGGCAGAAAGACCCAAATGATCCATCCCACTTTCAGGACACTGCAGATCAGTCCCTTTCACCAAGGCCTCTGCATAACAAGCCCAATATTTTAGACTAAGCTGCAACATACCCTAGAGAGACATCAGGATTTCCTCCAAAATCTGGAAGAAGGTGTAAAACTTCCAAAGGTCCCCTCTGCATCCCAAACCTCCTGATCAAAGCTTTTTTTCCAGTAGACGTGGCAATCAAGTCACCCTCTTGCCAGCCTTCATTGCAATTAGCCAAATAAACTGAGCTCCTTAAGCCTGGAGTTCTGGTTTGGCAATTCCAAGCCATTTGTGGCTTTCCTGTGAATTCTTCCTGGCATTTCCCCATCCTTCTTCAAGCGCAGACACCAGCCAGTGTCTCCCTCTGTAAAAGGACAAAGTCACCTCCCTGCTTCTGCTTGCCCTCCAGAATTGCAGAGATCCTTTCTGTCATCATGTTGCACCATGAGAGCTCGTGTTCAGTCAATGACATGACAAGCCCTGACACTGTGTTCCCTGGATAGTCTAACTGAGGCTTTAGACAGAACCTGAATTCTTCGTTCCCAACTACACCGCAATACATTTAACTGCCATAAATGATGGAGGTTTTTTTGCATTGGTGCTATTTAATCAGATACTATCCCACAGGGATGATTACATCCCTACTACTAAACAGCAAGAGGGAATATTCCCAGACACTGGTACTCAAACCATCTCTGGTTTTACACTGCTCCTTCACATACTCTTGGCTCATGACAACTAGCACCTTCCTGAATGAGGACTAGGAGCCAACATGGACCATTCCCAATAACGAGCTGTTTGCAGCCCCTTGACACGGAAAGCTGTAGAGTTTATGCTCTATGGATACAGGTTATCCTGTTCTGTTTGTCAAAGTAACAGAAAGCAGCCCTGTGTGCATCAAAGTGGCTCATCGTGCATCCCAGGGCCGCACTACAAAACAGATGTTAGCCTGTCACTCTAGACAAGTCTGAAAACCCGGACTGAAGTCCCTGTTGAAGTCTGGAGAGAAGTCTTGCTGTAGGAGATGAAGGGTGCTAGAGCTCTTTCTTACAAAGGAAAGTGGGTCAAAGCCTGGGACATACAACCAGGGATGTCCACTGAACTGCTAAAACGTTTGAGTGCTGGGCGGCACCATGTCACAAGTCACATTTGACAGGGAAGAAAAGGCTGCTCATGCCTGTATTTTCATCCCAGTTGCATATTGGGAAAGAAAGTAACATTATTTCACATTATTTTCACTTGCATTGTGTTTCTGCCACATGACTTTCCTCTTCTTTTCTCCAATTACTGCATTGCTCTGGGCTTTCCCAAATTCCCTTGTTGTAACAAGGTGCTGTGCACGACCGGAGTTCAGGGACTCTTACACAGCCAGGCAACTACGGTACTTTTTATTTTCCTGGTGGTTCCTGTGGCCCCAGGTTTGGTGGCTTGCAGATGGAGTATGTCGTGGTTTAACCTCAGCTGGCACCTAAGCACCATGCAGCTGCTCACTCACTCTCCCCCGTCCTGGGGGAGATGGGGAGAGAACTGAAGGGGTAAAGGTAAGGAGACTTGTGGGCT
>NW_010104745.1:265-4318 GCF_000699245.1 Pterocles gutturalis | reverse complement strand
CTTCCACGCCGGAAACTGGTTAGCAGACAGCGGGCTCCCGGACCCTCTCCCACACACTGGGGCAGACCAAAGGCATTAACCCTTCAGCTGCTGCCAGGCTGTTGCTCCCACATGAAAAAGCACAGGTCCCTGCTCGCGGGTCGGGCGCTTCCCCCAGCATCTCTGCTCCACTGGTGCTGGGACCAGCCACTGCTGGCACCAGCTTGGCCACAGCAACCATCCTACAAGTCTCGAGCAGCAAGGCAGATGCCCTTGCAAGCCACACCATACAGCCCTGGGCAGCACCAGCGTTTTGGGCTGGGATAGGTGCTCCTGGATCCCAGCCTCGCCTCGCTGGCGCTGGGTGGATGAGGCTGTGCCAGGGTACAGCCAGAATTTCCCTAATGGAATAACCAGCACAGACCACAGCACCAGCAGCTATTAAGCAGCCTGGCGTCCCTTGGGCCGCCCCACACATGCTGTTTGTCCCAGCACAGGCTGCTCAGGGAAGACAGACAGGCAGAAGCAGGGCTGCCCTGCTGGCATGGCTGTTCATGCTGCCACCTTCGCTGCCTGACAGGTGACAAGGGTGAGAGTGAAGGGACAGAGACTCCTGCATTATGTGAGATCAATAAGACTAATCAGTGCTCGCATTAGCAGCCAACAGCTCAGAGGTCCCCGGGAGGTTTTTCCATTCCTGATTCTTGCTGCAGCCCCCTGAGCACAGGGAAGGTGGAGCTGCATGCAGCACCTGTACCAGCATCAGCACCTGCAGCCCCACGCTCAAGAAAACAAGTGTCACCCATACACGCCAGCCACATGATCCACTCAAGGGGTTGTTCCTGAGTCCCCAATGCTGCAAGAACCCAGTGCCTGAGGACAGATGTCCCAGAAGGCTCTGGCCCCCCCAGGGGAGCTGCTTGCCAGAGATTGGGGGCAGCTGCCCTGATGATGCATTGGCAGGGTGCCAGGGCAACAAGACAGGGTTTTGTCCCCCGTGTCACCTGCCCTGGTCCCCAGCGCTGGCGTGAGCGGGGCTCCACAGCCCCGTCTGAGGTTCATGGTCCAGCATTACATCAGGCTGTTTGATTTTTAATGGGGTCCACCAGCCCAGCTGCCAGCACTGCTCCATCCTGGACAAGGGGGACGAGACAGACCTCCTGCCCCCCTCCACCCCTGCCTCCTGCCATCTCCAAGGTCACAGGAAGCCTGCGCGCTGCCTGCTGCTGCCTGCTGCCACCCTGCCCCTGGGGCTGATGGTGTTTGCACAGGACAAGGTGGGATGGCAGAGCCTGATGCATGGGGGCAAACAAGTCAAGGTGCAGCACAGTGGGCTCAGTGTGAGACCCTGCCACTGAGGAAAGAGCTCATGAGGTCTCTGGAAATGTCATCCTGGCAGGGTCTGGGATGGGACACAGTCCAAAGCAGCATGGCAAGGGGTAAAGGGAACATTATTCACTGTTTTTCACAACACCAGAACAAAGGACGACCAATGCAATCACGAAGGCAGGCTTAAAATCACGGGAAAGAGGGACTGTTTCAAACGAGGTACCATTAGTCCATGGGACTCCAGCTACAATCAGCTTGAAAGGGAACTGAATAGAAGAAAAATGAGAGATGCACCTGCAATGCCGTGCTGCAACGAGAAACACCTGCAGGCAGATGCGCAGGAGCTGGTTCTGCTGCCAGGGGACCAGCCGGGCACGCCACTGGGAGCTGCTGCACTGCCCGTTGCCCGTTGCAGGCTGCCAGGAGCGGCTGGGGGCTCAGCTGTCATGCAGTCGGCAGGGACTGTCACCCTCCAGGAGTCACTTCTCCTGTCAGCCTGTTTTAGCGGCAGTTGGAGGCACAACCCTTCTGTCCCCAGAGCAGCGTGGGAGATGTCAGCCTGGGGTCAACCTGACGCCAGCACCCCCTGCCCAGCCACGGCAGGGTGCCAGGGTCCCCGCTTCAATCTCTGCCTGATACTCTTTTCCCTGCCCTTCCTGGGGGCAGACAGTGAGTCGGGGGGCTGCTCCTGAGGCAGTTCAGGGGGGAACAGCTGGTTGCTGCAAGGAGCATCCCAGGCTGGGTGGTGCAGCACAGCCCTCCCCGCTGCCAGCCGGAGTGAGTGCTCCATCAGGCAGCCCCAGCCGCCAACAATTACATGCTGAGTAAATCGATGGGATATAATTGGACTATTAAGATCTCATTATCCTCCTGGCTCCGGGTGCTGCAGCCCACAGCGTGCTGGGGGAGACCACAACCTACAGCCACAGAAACTGCCTCCCCGCCCAGACAGCTTGATGGGTACTGGAGAAGGCTGCACAGAGCACGGATGGTACAGCCAGAGGGGACAAGGATGGTGACAACAACCTGTATTCAGCACAGGAGACATCTCTACGGCACCTGCGAGTTGCAGGATCTCTGTGCTCTGAGTTGCCCAGGCTACCTGGCCCTGGGGTCCCCTCCCCTGCGCAAGGGCCACATACCCATCACATCTATCACCTGCTCACACACCACTCATGGAGTGATGTGACACCTGTCTGTAGGACAGTCCTCCTGAAGGGACCAGAGTCCTCTGCACCTCTTGGCGGGCAGGACAATATACTGGGTCACGTCGACCAAGGTCCAAGCAACAACAAATAATCACTTCCCTTAGGAGAGTTGCCCCCATCCCCACCTGAGGTTTTTTGCAGTAATATTTCTTGTTATCTCAGCACCAGCAAAAGCGATGCATCAGAGTTCACCCTTGCCAGGGCCATTACATAGGGACAAAACAATCCTTTGCTGGAGCAAGGCAACACACTGCTAGACATCATGATATTGTGCTGAGCATCTCAGACCACAGACCTCAGTGACACGAGCCAAATCAACAAATTCCAACTGTCCACCATGTACACACGGCAAAGAGTAGAGGTGAATGCTGCCAGATCGGGGAGCAATGCTTCATGTTTGCCTGCTGGGAAAGACTTCCCTAAGTGCCCTGCTGACCCCAGGTTCCATCCCTGGCCCCCTCCCTCCTGGGAGATGCAGCTGCTTCCTAAAACACTAAAGCTGGAGAGGTTTGTTGCTTGGACAGCCAGGCAGAGCATGTGCAAAATGCAACATATGCTCATGGCAACAGTTAGCAAGAAGAATCCCAGCCCCAGCATGGTGGCACTGCTTTAGCAAAACATTTCAGGACATGCATAAATCTCCGTGGCATCAAAGGGACACTGCTGACCCATGCCATGACCCAGGCTGCTGTCCTTTCTGGCGCGCCAGCGGCTGACATCAGCTCGTATCACCCAGCAGTGCCGCCACAGTGCCTGCATCTGCCAAGGGGGTGCACCGGGAACGCCAAGGCACACGGGTGCATGCACCACAGGTGACACCAGCAGCCCCATGTTTGGGCACAGGGTAAATCCAGGACAGGCAACATCCGTCCCGAGCTGGACAGCGTGCGTAGGGAAGGCATCTGCAGGAGCCGGGCTTTGCCGAGCGGCTCCCGGCGCAGGGCAGTGCCTGTGCGGTGGCTCCAATCCAGCTCCAGCAAGGAGCGGCTCCCGTGTGGGCTGTGCCGCAAAGCCAGAGCCGCAGGACTCTGCCTCTGCCGGAAGGGGGATGCGATGGGAACACGGGGAGCTGGCCAAGGAAAAAAGGAGAGGGTGGGAGGGAGGCGGAGGGGTAATAAAGCATCTGCCACCCACCCTGGAGCCTCTTCAGAGATGGAAACAAGTTAAAAGCAGCAGCTTTAATGGAAACACAAGCGAAATAACAAGCTGCAAACCCTGCATGCCTGTCACCACCCCCTCCCCACACTGTCCCTTTGTTCCTGCAACCTCGTTATCTGCAGGAAGGAGAGCCAAGGCGAGGCTAAGGCATCACCACTCACTCCCCAGCATCCCACAGTGCCTCGAGAGCATGGTTGCGTCCAGCACCCCATGGTCTGGCAGAGATCAGGATGTGCCCTGCAGCATGCAGCCCCACCACTGCCTGCAAAGGGACCTGCTCCCACGGATCGCTGGATGAGGGCTCATCCCCTCCATCAAGTGTCTGGCTGGACACTAGGTGTTAAAACTGCACCTGCCTGGCTCACAGCCTGTGTGTCCC
>NW_010104745.1:0-250 GCF_000699245.1 Pterocles gutturalis | reverse complement strand
CCCCCCCAGCCAGTGGCCCCTTCACTTCACAGCTTCCTACTTGTCTCCATCCCTGCTTTTCACCACTTCCAAGACCCCTCCGCCCTAGCATTCAGCAAGCTTGTTCTCCTCCCTCCTTTCATGTTTTTGCTTCTGTCTCACCCTCTAGTATCGGCAAATCCCTGCGAAACCCTCCACCAAAGCATGTTTTCCTTCCAGCTCCCACGCTACCCTCCAGCCTGCACACCTACATGCTTCAATTTCCATCGCC
>NW_010104744.1:1156-2233 GCF_000699245.1 Pterocles gutturalis | reverse complement strand
AAATCAAGGAGGGAAAAGTGAAATTGTTGCTCAAAGGACAGAGATGAATAAGAGGTTGTTAATTTATCTCTTATTCTCACCCTTCTCCCTCAATTCATCCTCTTGGCATTCTCTGCCTGCATCGTCTCCCCTGGACCCAGTGTCCCAGGAAGCAACCAGCCCTGCACAGATATCTTCCCATATTTGGTAGCGCGTCAAAATGTGTTCAGAAAGGACTTGGATCCACTGTTGGCACAAGGGAATAATCTTTTCCATCCTGCCCGCTAGTTTTTCCAAAATCTGCTGTACTGTAGGTCGTATCTCAGCAGAGATCTCCAGCTCTGGCTGTCAGATAAAGTGACAGCTCTAATGAAATAGCAGCTTCTCCTCATATTTGCAAGATGAGTAATAATATTTTTAGCCTTCGCTGCCCTTCATGCAGCTGCTGAGCTGGAGGTGGAGTTGGTGACTGTCACACAGCAAACCTCTTAGTCACAGGGACTAAGCAAAGAGAACCAGAAGCACAGGCAGGTGCTGCCGTCCCCGGGGTTCTCGGGTGGGCACGAACCTCTCAGTCGCTTCAGGCGCTTCTTCATGAGCACTACGGCTCTGCTGATCCCCATTAAAACATTTTCCAGACATATTCCAGGGAGCGGCTGGGCTGCACTGGGCTCAGAGCACGAGGCAGCGAGCCCGGGGAGCTGCAAGGAGCCCTTGGTGTTGGCCAACAGCCCGGCCACGGGGCAGCCACGGGGCCAAGCAGCCCCCGGCAGGACGCTGGACCCCTCGCCCTGGTACCCGTGAGACCCTCGGAGCTGTGCCCCAGCTCTGGGATGAGGAGGGGATTTGGGGGAGGAAGTCAAGGAGGTGAAACTTGGTCACCAGAAAAAAAATTTGAGGCTCCAGCCTGAAGAATTCAGAGAAACCAGCTCCGCTGTCAGGAGCCTGCCTCCATCACGGGGAGGGCTGGCAGCCCCCCGGCCCCACCGCTCCCACCTGCACACGATCATAGAATCATAGAATGGTTTGGGTTGGAAAGGACCTTAAAGATCATCAAGTTCCAACCCCCCTGCCATGGGCAGGGACACCTCCCACTAG
>NW_010104744.1:365-1116 GCF_000699245.1 Pterocles gutturalis | reverse complement strand
GTGGGGCACCCACGGCTGCTCGGGCCACCCTGGTCCGCTGCCTCACCACCCGCACTGTAAAGAATTTCTTCCTAATGTCTAGTCTAAATTTACCCTCTGTTAGCTTGTACCCAGTCCCCCTTTGATGCTGGGGAGCCCCCCGGCCCCAGCGCTCCCACCTGCACATGATGTTGCGGAGCTTCTCCAGGTTGGCGGGGGTGAAGTACCAGTAGTTGCGGTCACAGCGCTGCACGTCCTTCTCGATGCGGTGCAGGTTCACCGTGTACATGTCCAGCAGCTCTGGCTGCCCGAAACGAAAGCAAAGGTGATTTGTTTGTGAATAAAAACCAAAAATAAAGCTGTGAGGGCAACGGAGCGACAGGGCAGGGTTTGGGGGGAAGAAGGAGAGCCCCATACACCCAACGGCAGGATTAGCACGGGGGAAATTCAGGCAAAGAGTGACCCCCCAGCAAACAAATCCATACTTACTGAGTAGGTGACCCCGGTCGAGGACACAGCAGCCGCTTCACTGGTGGCCAGGTCAGCCACGGCCAGAGAGTCCAGCTGCGGGTACAAGCTCTCCATCTCCGGCTCCTCGGAGAGGTTATCTTCGCTCTCCACCAAGCTCTGCTTTTCAGCTTCGCTGTCTGCCCAGCTCTCCACCACGGTCAGGGCCACAGCATCACGATCCCGCAGGACCCCTGCCGAGCTCTCCCCCACGGGAACAAAGTCCAGGCTACCACCGGTGGGAAATTCCCCTTCCAGGCTGTCC
>NW_010104744.1:0-227 GCF_000699245.1 Pterocles gutturalis | reverse complement strand
AGAGGGGTGACCAGAATCAGGGGAACACGTGCCGTTAGGAACCGTCCCGTTGGGGATCTTGCTGGGTTTGCCATCTTCCAGATGAACGTCTGCTTCAGTCTGTTCCACTTCGTCAACGGATTCAAACACCTGCAAAGCACGAGCGGAGAGCCACGTGAGAGCGAGCAAAGTCCCTGCATCCAGCAAACTGTTGGGAACGCGGGCGCGACGTCCCCAAGAGCCGCGTT
>NW_010104743.1:6985-33851 GCF_000699245.1 Pterocles gutturalis | reverse complement strand
CTCCTCTGCCTCAGAGCGCAGAACAAGAAGCTGTACCTGGCCGCCTTCGCCGCTGTCCTGGGACCGCTGAGCTTCGGCTTCGTGCTCGGCTACAGCTCTCCTGTCATTCCAGAGCTGAGGAAAATCGCCGATCCTCAATTAAGGCTGGACAGCAACCAGGCCTCGTGGTTTGGGGTAGGTCTCTCTGTGGTGCGTTGCCATTATGTGATTTCACTTGAAAGCAAAACTCAAGAAGATTCTGCTTATGTGATGAGGGCTTGCTCCTCTTCAAAATGAGGGTAAATGCAGATCTTAATGAAATCCAGTTTTGCCTAAACTCAGTGATTGATTCACATTTTTCCTGAGTAACAGTGCTGCTATGCTCTGATAACTCTCTGCATATATTAATACCTGCCCCTATTATTTGAACCTGTTTTTGGTGCTAAAGTGTCTTCTAACCGTTCTCATGTTTCTCAGTTGAACCTAACTTATTAAACTTTTTAATAAATCAGTGCCATCCATCAACATGGGAAATATTTGCACGGTGGATACAGGCTGGACTTTAGGTTAGTAAAGATAACAAATTCTTCAGGGCTTTAAAACAGTTTGAAAGGCCTGTTTACAGCTTTGTAGACAGATTAAGAAACAGTTACTGCTGCTTTTTTTTTTTCTTCATTGAAAGAGCTTTGTATGCAATATGAAAATTACTTGCTGGTCAGTTGTGGTGAGTTGTGCTTCTTGACTCTGTTTTGATTAAGAAGTTAATGTTTATTTTGATTTTCAAAACACCTGCATACTCTTGCACATTTTTAAAGAAGCTGCTATGTACTTTCCAGGATTTTAAAAGAAGTTGCCATCTGTTATTTATATTTAC
The DNA here is from genome assembly GCF_000699245.1 of Pterocles gutturalis. NCBI lineage: Eukaryota > Metazoa > Chordata > Aves > Pterocliformes > Pteroclidae > Pterocles > Pterocles gutturalis. The sequence continues at coordinate 32,998 of NW_010104743.1, read as the reverse complement.
TTATATGTATGTATAATAATTTTTTTTATTTGCTTTTTGAAGTCAGTAGTAACATTAGGAGCTGCTGCCGGAGGAATACTAGGAGGCTATCTTGTGGATAAAGTTGGGAGAAAGCTGAGTCTAATGCTGTGCTCAGTGCCATACGTTTTTGGATATATAGTTATTATATCTGCTCCGAGTGTTTGGATGCTTTATTTTGGACGAATATTGACAGGCTTAGCCAGTGGAATTACTTCACTTGTTGTTCCAGTAAGTAAGACATTTTTCTGTGTGTGTGTGTATGCATGTGTGGTTGCTTTTTTGTTTGTGGGTTTTTTTTGTTTCTTTTTCCATAGCAGTATTATAGGTGGCGTGGGTGAAGTAACTGAGTAACTGTAGCCAAGGCAGTTTTTGGATTTAGAAGAAACTGATTTTTATAGAATCATATTTTGCTTGGTTTTAATTATGAAGAAAATATAAATAAAACAAATTTTGTTTCTTCTAGTGGCACTTCAGTACTATGTGTTCCTGATACAGTGATGTGATCTTTCAGATTATTAGTCTTTTATTTGTTTGCTTCTGTTTATATTCAACTATAGTAATATTTATCTCTTCAAATTCCTCATATACATTAGAGGGGCGTTGGTTCCCCCCCCCTTCCCATTACCAACTGCTTCTAATAGTCTTATATTTCACCAAACTTCTTGGTTTTGCAAATAAACTGTGGCTGCTCACCCATCCTGGACTAATGCCAACTAGTGCCTTTTGATTCAATTTAACTGTTCTCTTCTGAATATTAACTTTTCCTGTGCATTCAGGAATACATGTGCAGTAGGGAAATTGAGATAATTCATTCTGTTGTTGTCTGCCTTTGGTATTATTTGACCCCTTTGGGTCTAGTGGGATAGATAGTAGTGTGAAATAAACCATCTAGAATTCAAGTTTGTTTCTTTTCTGGTGGTTCCAGCATTTTTAGCTTTTGAAGTGACATGCAAACTAAAAATCAAAGGATGGGAAGTACTTGTAATGAAGTATGGAATAAATTCTCATTCTTTATCAGTCTAGATGGTTATAAAAAAATCTAGAAAAGACTCAGAGGGGTAGGGTCTAAGTGATAATCTTGTGCAAATTTCTCTGTTGTTGTAAGCTTGGTTGCTTATTCTGTTGTGTGAATGTCTTTGGAGGAATTTTGTCTGTTTCCGAACGACTGCTCTCTCTTCATTTCACTGAGCTGAGCTCTGAGTTCCCATACGTACAGGCCTTAACTCACAGCCCACAGTAAAAGATCTGTGTGAGGGAGGAGAGTCTCATATGTCATACCAAGTTTTTGTAGCTTCAGATTATTCTTGAAATAAGGATTAATTATTTTACTTCCAGAAAAAGTAAGAACTGTGACTTTAGAAAGAATTGTATGTATAAACATGAGGGATTTTTTTTTATGTGTACAGCTAAACTGTGGCTTTTGATTTGGGGTCAATATATTAAAAAAATAGCTGAAAAGTTCAAGTTGGCCTCAGATATTGGATGAGGTATGATGCTGTTCATATAGTCTGTGTTAAGACAAGCTGTCGGTTTTGAACTTCATGAAGAATGAAATAATTTTCACTCTTTACATTGAATTAAAAATTTAAAACTTTAATCACAAACAGTTTTATATGTGGCTTGGGCTACATGTTTATGCAAGAGTGCTTTGCAATGATGTGTTTCTTGTTGAATATGGCTAACAAAATGAGCTCTTACTAATGCAAGTTTATTCACCTTTGGGATAGTGATGCTGCATTAACATTCTTCTGGCTTTTAGGTCCTCCCTTTTTTCCAGACTTTTTCATAATGCTGATATACATTTCTGAGATGGTAGTTTTCCTACTCCATTTTATTCAGGTTTTTTTTAAGGAGGGGAGTTACAAGGAAATATATCCCTGTCTTTTCAAAAATGACTTATTTATCAAGTCCTTGATGCAAAATTGGATAGAAGTAATTATTAGATGTTTTCTGCCTGTTTTAGGTGTATATATCTGAAGTGTCTCATCCTAAAGTCCGTGGTATGCTTGGCTCTTGTGTTCAGTTGATGGTGGTAACTGGCATACTGGGAGCCTACATTGCAGGTATTGGGTTAGGGCTCTAGTTTACAAAAAAGAATTAGTACGTGTAATGAAAGAACTACACTGAAAAATGGAAATGTTAATTTGTTTGTACAACTAATTGATGTTCATAGTCCTCTTTCCTTCCTTTTTTTTGTCACCCAGGAATAACGCTAAAATGGCGCTGGCTGGCCATGCTGTGTTCTCTCCCATCCTGCATAATGCTGTTGGTCATGTCCTTCATGCCTGAAACACCGAGATTTTTGCTGAATCAGAACAAACGCTCAGAAGCCATAGCCGCTTTGCGCTTTCTGCGGGGACCCCGTGTGGACCATGAATGGGAATGTAGGCAGATTGAAGCTAGTGTTCAGGAGGAGGTGATGAGAATCTGATTTGCTCTTGAAAGTGTTTTTGTATGGAGGTAACACCTGAAAGCACACAGTGTAATTAAAAGACTGTTACCAAAGTTTAGTTAATAGCCTTCTCTACAAATTGTGGTCCAAACCTGTTCCCTCATGCAACTGATACTCAAGAAGCAAGTGAGCTGCTTTGAATCTTTTTCCTCTGCCTTTCAGCTACAACTGCTATCACTGTTGTCTGCCATCAGTGGGCATGAGTAGCAGTCAGGCTTGTGATTTTGTTCATAATATGACAGCTATCTAGTTTTTTGCTTTATTTAGCGATTTTGTAGGATTGTTCAACACCTCTAACACTAATTTCCTGTTGCTTGTGTTGTATGAATGTATTTGCTCCTGCATCTCTAAAAGCATCATTTAGCCTCTTGTGAGATCTGTGCTTAACCAGGCAGGTCTAATCATTGAAGTTCAGTTTCTGCAAACCATGGATTCATTCATGTTAACTTTCTCTACAAAGTACTGTCAATTTCTGTCTCTAGAACCTAGGAAAAGGGGGAAAATGCTTTTCTGGAATTCTCAGATACTTTACGTGTAAACATTTTTACTGTTAAGGGACTTAGTTTGACTTAGTTTTGCTAAAGGGGGAGTGGGGAACTGACTGAGTTTGAAGAGATTGAAATGGTATGAGGAAGCTTGTTCTTGTTGTTGTTCTTCTTTGATTTAAAATATGACATTTTTCACCAAATCATTCCTTCATCTTTTTAACAGGGACTGAGTCTCTCTGACTTTAAGAACCCCTCAATCTACAAGCCACTTCTTATTGGTGTGGCTCTAATGTTCTTCCAGCAAGTAACAGGCATTAATGCAGTTATGTTTTATGCAGAAACTATCTTTGAAGATGCATGCTTCAGGGTAATTGGGGTGTGTTTCCAAACTGACAAATGTCTGTAATAGTTTCATCTTAGTGCTATAAGAAGTCTAAAACATAATAAACTGACTTGATAATGATCCTGCCCATGTCATAAATAACAGGGTTTGGGATCTAGTGGGCTTTTTCGGTTTGGATTCTAGATACTCTCTTGACTGTGTTATTCTGGCATACCTGAATGTTCTGATTTTTTTTTTTTGGGGGGGGGGGGGAGGAAGTATGTTGTGTTTTGTTGGTCTGAAACTTTGCTAGTGATAGAAATTCCTATTATAGTCATCTTCCTATATACATTTATTTTTATTAGAGTTGCAAATGCAGTGTTTTGGATAAAGTGAAACTGTAGCGGAGAAGTTGTGGCTTATTTTAAAGTTTATTAAGAGACCAGTATGTTGTGTTAATTGGTGATGGGTGGGTGGTTTGTTTTTTTTTTTTTTTTTTTTACGCTTCCCCTGTTGTCTCCCCCCACCATGAATTTCTGTGGCATAGTCTTCTTTCACATTCAAAAAACAAATGCATTTGTAATGCTTGATAAGTGACCCTCTTACCAGCCTGAAAGAACAAATTCTCCCCATCTATCTCTTATTGTATTTCAGGACAGCAGAATGGCTTCTGTTGTTGTGGGTTCCATACAAGTGTGTTTCACTGCTGTGGCTGCACTTATCATAGATAAAACGGGACGAAAAGTGCTGCTTTACATATCTGGTAAAACATTGCAGAATTTTGTTCAGTAAGAAAAATTACTTTATATAGTACCAAAAAGTGTCTTAACTGTTAGGGGAATTAAGTATTGCAATTTACGCATTTTTAAGTGGTTTGCTTTATAATTTAGTATAACTATAAACTTAAAACTCATAAGAAGAAACTATCATGTTATATATACATCGTAGGTGTAGCCCCTAGAAACTACATATGGATGTCTTTTTGTCTTCTTACCAGGCCTGTTTTTATTTTGAAATAGCTATATGTCACTGAGGCAGTACTTACTACCATAATAATTTTTCTGCCTAACAGGATTCAGTGTCATGATACATTCTCATACCCAAGTTGTCAACAAATGGCTATTTTCAAAGTGGCTGCTGCTACTTTCATGGCACGTTGTGGTGTTTAGTTATATTAGACTATAGTTAAAATTTTTTAACTTAGAATTAAAGGTGCTAAAGAAAACTCTGTTTGATAGAGCTGTTGTGCTGCACACTCAATAGTAATGACTGCTGTCAAGACCATATTGTTTGTCTAGTGTTTAGAATCCTTATCTAGCATCTTTCACTCCTGTCAAGGCCAGTGTTTACTTCCAAGAACAGTACCTTTTAAGAAACACTTCTAGGAGGGCCAGCATATCTTATATTTGGCTGACCCTCTATGTTCTGTCTCTCAGAAGAATATCTAAGTGGCAACCAGTGACAACTTGGTTATTGCTTACTTTTCAGGGATAATCATGGCTCTCAGTACTGCATTGTTTGGGCTTTACTTTAAAATGGTCCTTCCAAATCGAAACAACTCATCAAATCCTGATGTATGGTTCACCCTAAATTCAGCATCCCCGGGGACACAAAGCAGCATATCCTGGCTTGCAGTAGTGAGTCTAGGGCTCTTTGTTGCTGGTAAGTGGAACAGGCTTCTAAGTAGCCATTACATAAAACAAACTTGCTGATTAATGTGACAGTTTTGTTCCATTTTGTCCCATTATTGATGAATGGAAACAAGTTATGTCTTTGACAGACCTTTTCAGTGTATAATGCAAAGTTGGGCTGAGCATTCACAGGCCTGGTGACAGAGATAGGTTACTTAAGCCAATTCCCTGGAAAATGAATTTATACCTCCTTGTGCTAATAGTGATTGCTCAGGTTAAACTGCTTTACAGTCATTAATGGAAAAAACCAGTCTTGTTAACGGCTGAGCCACACTGAATTCTGTGATGGTACAAGGCAGCAGCAGTTCGGAACAAGGTCAGTTTTTAAGCGTACCACTTCAGAGACTTTGTGGCAAGAAGTTCTTCTTGCCAAGAATATTCTTGTAATTAATAAGCCTTTATCATGCTGCCCTAAAATAACTTTTTCCTTCTGGTAGAGGTACTGTTTTACTGGAATAATCAAAGAATCTAGAGTGAAAACTGCATCCCCCTTACTTAACTAACTTTGGCATCATTCAGTCTTTCCTTTCAAATGTACTCTTCTGTTTGTAATTGCAGGTTTTGCCCTTGGCTGGGGTCCTGTTCCATGGCTGGTGATATCTGAAATCTTTCCACTTAAAGCTAGAGGCATATTGAGCAGTGCCTGTGTGTTAACAAACTGGGTTATGGCCTTCTTGGTAACCAAAGAATTTCATGATTTTATAGTAAGCATCATAAATTACAATTATTTTCATAGAGAAATTTATTAAAGATGCTCCTGAGGGAGCCTTGAGCCACAGTTTTCTCTGGTAATACAGAACTGTAGTTGTACAGTAGTGAGCTGTAATAATGTGTTTTCTGTTGTTTCTCCTCTCTTAGGGTTTCTTAACATCCTATGGCACATTCTGGCTCTTCTCAGCCTTCTGCTGCCTCAATGTAACTTTTACAGCCTTTTATGTTCCTGAAACAAAAGGACAGACCCTGGAGCAAATTGAGGCCTACTTCAGAAGATCTTAAGCCTGAGGCTTTTTATATTGATATGAAACCTTCATGTCATGAATTCTGGTGCTACGGTTGAAATTAACTGCATTACATGGCAGACATCTCAATTACTAAACTTGCTATCAAATGATTTTAATGAAATTTTGTAAAATCTGAATTCTGTTTTTTAAAAAATATCATGGGGATCTGCATACACTTCTGCATACTACCTGTAGTAAGTCTCCCTCGTGCAGGGTTTGGACATATTATTTTTCTTCCATTCCTGTGTTCTTTTCACCTGGTTTATTTAGTCTGACTATAATGGCCAAATAAGAATGCTAAATGTATTGGCCAGTATTTTTTTCTAAGATGCAAATTAAGTTCTAATTTTGTAAATAAATAAATTAAATTTCCTTGCTCCACTTTACCTTTCCCTTATGGCACATGTTACAGTGAAGAAATGAATGATGTAGCCTGGCTACTGTTAATGTCAGATTGCGGGACTTTACCTTCTGGTCACTGCTACTGCTTTTGGGATGCCTGACCCTGGACCAAGTCTTGGTCCCAACTGGAGATGAATGCTTGGCTTTCACAGGTGCTAGTGTTAAGCTGGCATTTTTTTTCCTACTGCTGTCAAGTGGTCTAGGAATGCATTTAAAATAGCAAGAATGATTGTAGCTCTTAGGAGAATGTATTTTAGAATTCAGGAAAGAGCATTGCTTTTCCAAAAGGAATAACAAGGTCTTGGAGATGAGTGAAAAGATACTCGTAGCCAGAAAACAAGAAAAACTATCTTTTGCAGTGTTAATTTAAGGGGTAAAGCTCTCCAACAGGTGCAGGTCTCTGAAAGTTTAAAAGATGCCTGGAAACACAAACCAATGCTGGATCATACTTTTTGGCAAAGATGGGTAATGCTTAAGACAAAAACACCACTTCCCAGGTATGATATAGCACTTAAAGGAATGACATCTCTGAAACAAAATTTCTGGAGAACTCAAATGGCAACAGTAATCCAGAGCTGTCTGCAGTAGTGTAGTACCTTCTCTCTTTACTTTCTTGTCTGATGAACCAATTTTGGAAAAGCCATTATTTCCGCATGTATGAAAGAAGGAAGTGAGGTAAATTTTATGGTTTATTACACATGAAGGAATAAACCATCTGTTACTCCTTCACAAATGTGATAAACGGTAGTTAAAACAGTTCCAGCTGTGATAGGACTGTTTCTATTTGGATGTCACATCTAAAACACAAACCATACACGCTATCACACAACACTAAAAACAATGGTAATACACTGGCATTTAAGACAAGTGGTAGATAAAGAGTTTTTGATCACGAATGTAGCAACAGTCTTAACAATATGCAATTAATAAATTACTAAGCAGTCTGCTAACATTCAAAGACTTAGTTAAAACGGACAGTCCAGGTTGATAACACTTTTTGCACAAACCTTTAGTGACATAAGTTTCCATTCAAATCCTGTGCTAATACGATTTCCAGTAGCAAACAGGAGTCAGTCAGTTGTAGATCGGCAATAATGTGAAGCAGCTAGGCAGTATACAGGCTGGTGAAGTTGCTGTGCTCAAATAATAAGAGTAAAAATACTTTCTAACCTGCATGCAAGTACAGATGTTTGCTGCATACTGTCATACAAGCTTTCCTACGGGACTAAGCCTGAGAAAATGCTGCTTTAACAGAATTAGCAAGCATTGTGCATATGAACCATGACATCAAATTGCTAATAGTGACAATAGTACGGTACTCATTTTCATACACAGAAGGCAACAAAAATGATTCTGAACTACCTTACCACTTGCAGATGGGATTTCCACCCCGTAAGATGCTGTTACTTTACATTCCTATATATGCTTAAGACTTTTAATCCCTTAGAATTTGAGGCACAAATTACAACTACATACACATATATATGTATATACATACATATGTATATCTATATAAAGAACCAAATCCAAACCAAGAGGATTATGTATCTCACATGCAGACTAAGCCAACAGCTCTATGAAAGCTGCTGCATCTGCAAGCACAAGTCACGGAACCGTTAGGAAACTGTGCATGAGCTTGAAGCTGTGGCTGGGTCAAATACACATGGAACAGCAGAAAGAAAACGTCAGGAGCAGCAACCTTGACTGGTTATGTAATAGTGTTACACTTCCTGTGGGTACTGCTTCTCCCTGGCCCTGTGAAGAACTGTTTGAATATTTATTCAGTTGACTGGCCTAGTACTAAAAATATATATATATATATTTAATTTGAATCTACCAATCAATTACAAATGCTTGCACGCGTATAGAAATAGTCATATGAAGGCAGACAGCAAACCTGCTGTTCATTTGGGTTGCCACTTGCATCCTGTATGTTCTGCATCGCAAATGAAAAAAACCCCAGCCAACACCACCATACCCAAACACCCAACAAAACCACCCCCAAGCCCCAAGAAATCAAACCAAAACAAAAAATCCCCACCCCAGCTCCAAACCAGGAAAGGTTTGGAACTAGCACAGGCCCTGCTTGTTCCTTCCAAACCAGGAAACTGAAGGTACCCACCCATCCATTCAACCCCGAGTACAGATCTCTCGCTACCATGAATAGCACCTAGCCCTGTCGAACTGCACCTGGGTCTTTATCGCTCCTTAGAAGAAACTGTTTTGTTACTTTCAAATGTTTATAAAATTTATGTGTACTGCATTGCCAGTAGAAGAAAGGTCCGGACAAAAATGATTGTTAGTCTGCAACAAGTCCTAAAGCTCAGATCGTACAGACCGTGGGACGGCCTCAGCCTGAAGAGCCGCGTATTACGTGTGTGTGACAGAATTAACTTTGCTTGTGTGTCTCAGGTCTCTTGAGGCCTAGTCATACGTCAAAGCTGTGGCGATGGCTTGTATGAAAAGATGATGAGTGGCTCAAAACATTGTACCCCCATTTTGAACAAACTCAAAATGCAACAACATGGCGCTGAACAACCCGGCACTTTGGAATGGAGGTGTGTGGTGGTGGGTACAGCCTAGCTGGCCTGCAGCGGTCCCTTCCAAACTCAACGATCCTGATTCCATGCATCATTACCCCTTCTGGTGAGGAGGCACGAGTAGATTCTAAGTTAAGTGCCTGCACAGTCTAATGCTTGCACCAAAGTAAATGACATTCCCATAATTTAGTCAGACTAAGGCACAGTGCCAAGCGGTGACAATACCACCAGCTAGAAGGGGTTAAGAGCCCTGCCTCCTCCCACAAATCCAGCATGTTGGGATAGAAAACATTTGCAGAAACTTCGAGCTGTTAGGAGAGTCCAGAATAGGCCTTCAGTTGAGCTTAGCTTGATAGCAAGTGTAACAATTCTTCCTTCATGGAAAGAATTTCTTCTATCCATCTGTAGCACGATTTTTCACTATTCCTGTCTATTAGCACAACACCCATCTTACAGAGCTGTAGACTCAAATATTATCTTTTCTCTCCTCCATGAGATGGTCAGCCAACACCAAGAATGCTGGCTAAAGGCAGCTTTAACGTAAGATGTGAAAATAGGAAGGGTTGTGCTTAAGAGTGGACATAGCTAAAATTTCTGTGCAACACTACTTTCTAAGTAAGTTTTAATGAGTAGATGCATGCACATGCTCGGAAAGCAGAAGGGAAGGAAAAGCAGAAGGGGAACAACATAGCTCTAAGGCTGGAGTGAATGACAATATAGGTGTCCATCCCAGTAGCCTTCCAACACACCTTGTCATCTGACACTGGTCTGAAGTAGGAGAGGTTGCATAGATGTATAAAAACCTAGCCCTTTATAAATGATGCACAAGAGCTTATATATCAATACCCCCAGTTGGCTTTTGTTTTGATTTTAATTAGCAGTCTGAATGGTACGGATCTAAGACAATATTTTGAGAGAAACAATGCCTAGAAGCTAGTTCAGCAGATGCCAACTCATCAGACTAAGAGGCATGTAACTCACAGTGGTCTGATGAGACTGCTATGAGCCCACAGAAGCCACATCCTTGTACAGTGGATATGTCCATTGTGCCAGCAATTTCACATTATTGTGTGATATGTCTTTTGATACAATAAATATGATAAAGACTGTCACAGAATTTGATTCTTGTGGCTTGTGTCAAACAAAATTGCAACATTATTATCGTGTTCTCTGCCTTCTACCTCTACTCTGGGCTGCTCTTGTACAGTAAGTAGGTAGTAAACTACATATACATGACCCTAAAGCCTCAGCTACCATCTCTAGGTGTCATATAAACCGAACTGATGCTGCCTGATCCATCCCAACTTCTTTTGCTAGGTCTAATATTCACCCTACATCCCTGAAAGACATGCTGATTAATTACAGAAGGAAAAACTCAAGAAGTGGCAGCCTTGTTAAGGTACTTACTGCATACAATAGGAATGAAGACAGGTAATTTTTTTCCAAGGTTCAGATCGTTCCTGTCCTATATAACTAATAGTCTGCTAAGTCTGGTGGTTCCCATTGTGACCTCCGTAACAGCTTGCACCTGACCCATTAAGTCAAGCTCTACCATAAAATTCAGGTGGGAGGTAGTGATGGGGGAGGCAGTTGTTGGGCTTCCCTCTTCCAACTGTACCAACATCCCTGTTCCAGGTAAGTACCATGAAGCTGGTCTGATCTGTTTTTGTGTAGCTTAAGGAATCAAATTTAATCTGTACTCTTTACAGTCCTTTTGCTGTTTGTTAGTATTTGCTAAATGTCGTCAATGCTGTGATTACAGGCAGACCTCCAAAAGTTCTCACACACACACTCATACACTTTTACTTCATGGCAATACTTTACAGCCACTGCTGTGGTTCTGGTTAAAGAAACTATATCTTGCTTTATGGCCCTTCTTTCTATAATCTTGTTTCAGTTATGAAGCAAATGCAACTTCTATATGCATCCTGACTACCACCATTGCCAGTAGTCAAGCTTTCTGTCCAGCTTTTCTCATTCTTCTTGATCTCCCTAGTGCTCTATCTCTATGGCTCGTCTTTCATGATACCTAAATATGTGTTTGTTCAGGTTCTTCCAAACAGGCTTTAAAATCTCCATATATTGCTTCAACTGCTATCAAACTATGGTTTAGTCATGTTGAATTGTGCTAGAATAGCACAGGTGAACATCTGTTATATATTCAAAATCTGGTATCCTAACAGTGCAAAGCAATATCTCCAGTTAAATCTGTACTTCAACTAAAGCCCCAGTTTTGCAACACACTGGTACAGTCGTTGAAAACACCCACATAACAGAAATGAAACACTACATCAAGAAATCCATTTATGGAAAAAGGCAGTGCTTTTGCTTTCTAAAAATAAATTTAAGTGCAAGCAGTGCTTCCTAAAGTGGATTTGCTAAGTCCACAGAAGTGTTTACAACTTCCAGGAAAATAAGCACCACATGGTACTTTCAGATTGATTTTCTTAAACCTTTGCTGCCTAGATAAATAGGACAGGGTAAATTAACACAATCTCTGGAAATAACATTCTCAAGAAGAATTACAAGCTCTTGCAAGGACTTTGAGCTGGCACTTCTTTTTAGATGCTTATTAAGGTTCACCCCACCTCATCTATGGGTGCAAAAATACAAAAATAATAGTAGCCATTGGTTAATACTGCTTCTGCTCCTAGATTAATTACTGTTCAAAATACTGCTTCTTTCCTTGATCAGCCACTCCAGTTGAGAGTAAGAAATGATCCTTTCAAATAAGGCCTTGCATATTTTCTTATGTGGAGCAATTAAGCCATTATATAAACTGAGCAAAAAATACTTTGCAAAAACAGTTTTACATTCAGACCGACCGAAGCAAAAGGCACACATCTCCAGATGGTCATGCTTGGACAGAAAGTGAAATCATGACACATGAATGGTATTACAAAATAAAATCAAGGATACAGAAGTATTTCTACATATAGAACAAGAAATACTTGCTAATAAAGCAAAAATATTAATATATAAAAAGCCTGGAAGCATCATGCTTTCATGAAACAAAACAAACCAATAAAAAAAAATCCAAAATAAACCAAAACCCTTTCAAAATACTGTTTAAAATTGATTTTTGGCATACAGGAAAGGGTTAAGAAATAAGTTTTAAACATGAAACTCTGTCTTTTAACATAACAAAAAAATCTAAGATGACATCATAGAAACCCAGCTTCTTAGCAGTGAAATTTCAGTCTGGATCCAGTCAGAAAAAATATGGTTATCTGGAATAATGACTTACACTGTTGGTGCAAGAGCAGACAACAGCTAACACTGATGCCTGCAGAGGAATCTTTGTGTAGTCAGAAAGAAAATCAAGGGTTGGTTCTTCTGCCTGTAATGGGAAAATCTGTAGGTGCACTACAGTAACAGCTTTCCAGCAGGTGGAGAAATACAGTTGAGGTTTTTCTTTGGGTTGTGGTTCCCCCCACCTCCCCACTTCCAATTCTTAAGGAATATTTTGAAAGTTTGTGTTTTCTACAAAAAGTCTCTCTGCTCAAGGATTCTTAATGCCCAAACAGTCTTCAAGTTTCTCTAAAAAATGTGCACAGACAGGCCAGAGCAAAGAAAGCAGCATCTTCATATCTTACCTGATCTTTATAGAACATCCTTGATTCTTCAGTGAACATAACCACAGCTCCATCATTTCAAGGACAGACTGCACTGCCTGGAAAGACCTTGCCTGCAAGCCTTTTTTTTTTTGTTGTTTGTTTTTTAAAAGACTGAAAAACCAAAAGGAGTCATTTATGTTCCTCTTCCCACATGGCATACACTGTTGTAAAACAACCCATTATAGTAATAACAGCTATTAACTTAGCTTAATGTCATTCAGGTACTTCAAATTATAAGAAGCTCAGAACAAGTAATACTTTTTATTTACTTCAGTTTCAGCCTAAATCTCTCACTGATTACCTACTGTTAGAATGCCACAAAAAGTAATGGTTCCTTAACTGTGAAAAGAAAATATACCTATGTCAAAGATACAAGCATCACCAAATCAGGCTGAGCTAGCCAGAACAACATGGGTTCTATAAAGATTAATCACCAATACTTCCAGCCACGTTTTACCACTAGAAGCAGTGTTTGTGACATTCCCATAGAGCTCACAGAGTTGTAAGAAAATGTGAAGTAAGGAAGAACGGTTTTAGGACTGTCTTCACTTCAAGTCAATGATGTCTTCATCATATAAAGAAATCAGCTGAAATGGATAGCTAGATGGTGAGCTCTCCTCCCTGTTTGCTAAAGTATCGGGATCTGAACTAGTGGAAAGATGACGTCCTTCAGAATAGCTTTCAAAAGAGCTTGAGATTATCCTGCAAAGAGGAAGACGAAAGTTACTAAAAAAATACACAGATCAGGGCAAGTAGTATAAATGGCTATTTCTAGATTCAATCAAGTTATCCTAACGACAGAGACAGACCATTAAAACAGAGTTTCTCTCTGTTTTACTCTGCTGAAAATCATCAAAAGGCAACGTTAATGAAGCCCCCACCCAAATAATTTCCAAATAGTGAAATAAATCAAATATGGTTTTACATTGCAGCAGATTTTTTGTTTTGTTAATCTCAGTCTACTGTATCTTGGCTGAATTCTACCACTATACACAAACATTGGTTGTGAAAACAGTGAAAACAAGAAAATGGCAGTGGGGTTGGGTAAGCAGAACCAGACAAATCCTATAGCGTTTCTTTGCAAAATTTATTCTGGAAATAGCAACACATGAGTATAAGAAGAAACCAGCAAATGAGCCTGCACAGTGCAGATCTAGTAACCAAAATCCTAATGACAGGCTCAACTGCAGCAGGTCCCCACAAAATCCCATTTAGTCTTGCTTTGCTCATTAATATGTCTTTAGCAAATACTTGTTTCAATATTTACAGTGTTCCAATACTCTAACAAACACATTAGCATGAAATTCACATTGTTATACAAAGGTCTCAGTCCACCCCATGCCAAACAGGTTGAAAAACAATAAATACTGAAAACATTTACAGTCTAAGTTCGGTTCTTTTCTAAAGCCAGTATATTTACCTGTCACTACTAGTTGATCTTACTGCTCCCTGCTTGGGGTCTGACTGTCTTCGTGGAACGTTTTTTTCCTTCTGTGCAATTTCTGTCTTAGGTATAGGCTCATCCAAGAGGCCTCAATAAAGGAATAAAAGACTTAATCTCCCAACAGAAAATAAAGCATTCATGAAAACGTTAAGGTATCTGTCACTGGTTTCCATTATTAACTAAATAGTTTTTACCTGGCTTAGAATATGGTCACCTTATATATGTGATCGGATGCTGGCTAGACAATTTGCAAATATTTTCTCACAGTTTCATTTCTTTGATTATACTACTTATTTATGAATACTGGTTGCTTGTTACAAAGCCACAAAGATGACGAAGGGAATGGAGCATCTCCCTGCTGAGGAAAGGCTGAGGGAGCTGGGTCTCTTTAGCCTGGAAAAGAGGAGACTGAGGGGTGACCTAATCAATGTCTATAAATACGTAAAGGGTGAGTGTCAGGAGGATGGAGCCAGGCTCTTCTCTGTGACATCTAGTGACAGGACAAGGGGCAATGGGTTCAAGCTGGAACATAGGAAGTTCCACTGGAGTATGAGGAAAAACTTCCCGGTGAGGGTGCCAGAGCCCTGGAACAGGCTGCCCAGAGAGGGTGTGGAGTCTCCTTCTCTGGAGACATTCAAAGCCCGCCTGGATGCATCCCTGTGGGATCTGATCTAGGTGTCCTGCTCCGGCAGGGGGATTGGACTGGATGATCTTTCGAGGTCCCTTCCAATCTCTAACACTCTGTGATTCTGTGAAATCTGACTGTGATGGTCCAAAGATTAGACATTACATGCTTGGCAATTGATATGTACACTGAAGAATGAGGAGAGTTTACCCAGCAATTCTTTACGCGTTCTGCTTGCAATTTCTTTAATTTCCATACGAGATAAGGATAGTGAGTGAGTGACTGGAAGAGAGGCAATGGCACTGGGTGTTGTAGTAGTGATGACCTTGGGAGCCAAAGGTGACTTCAGAGGTCGTTCAATGCTTCGCCCAACCAGATTACTGAGAGGAATTTTGTACAGGTTTTTGCATGGAACTTCACCTGAAACACAGAAGGAAAAAAGAATGTTACACTTTTACAACAGAATCAGTTCTTATCCAAATGAAAAGTTATACAGAGAAGTTACACTTGCTGTGCTGGGTGCTTTTTAGTGCAAATAACTAAGATCTTCCTTGCCCCAGAGATCCTTCAAAATAAATAGGCTAGGAGGAGGAAGAAATACAACCACATTGTGCAGACGTGCAATTTGACTTGGAGAGACAAAGAAGATTGACTCTTGTCCACATGACAGATGAGCAGTGGAACCAGGAAATAAATTTACATGTCCTGAGGCTGGTATTTCTGACTATTACACCATGCCTCTGCACTCTGTGCAATAGTCCCCACGTATTTTAATATGTTGTAAGTATATTGGAACCTGGATCCCAAGTGGTTTAAAGTATGGCTCCCCTTCTTAGGTGACATAAAATGCCATGTGTTTTCCTAATTCCTAGGAAAATAAACCCAACTTACCATCAAATAGGACTGCCTTTTAAAAAACAAAATCGTGATTCTTTTCTCCTTTCCCCATTTGCCAACAGTGCAGCAGCAGATTTAAGTGAGGAAGATATACACACATCTTGCATTATCTAGTGGATATTCCCTCCCTTTTCTCTCCGTTATTATTTAGCTAGAGACTGATCATTCACAGATCATGTTACACTAAAGTGACTGTGCAAACTCTTTTGAGGCTAGAACTTCTTACTTTTGGTCTGTAAAAAAGCTTTAACCATCCAGTGGTAGTTTAGCTTTTCTTAAATGGAAGGAACGGTGTACGTGAAATCTCAAGTTTTCCTACAATTTTATACCTCTTTTTGCATTATTAGTCTTGGCCATATTGACAAATAGTCATCAAACTACTGAAGCCTAACTCCTCCCCTCCTACAGAAATCACTTCTTCAAAACAGTGCTACCATGCCTTCAGAAGAGATACTACTGGGCAAAAGCTCAGCCAGGTGCTTCACATCTGTGGATAAATAAAAAAAACCTCTATTTTTCAGACTCTCAGCTAGGAACTAAAAATCTTTTACCTGATCAATTTCATCTTACTAAAGATCAGCTGCACTGACATGTCATAGCTGTGGGAAGGATCACAGGATTCAAGCTGCCTGGAAACCATGTTACCTTCTAGAGAAGAGACAGGACATTCTGGCATTTCATAAGCTGTCGGTGTTTGACTCCTTGAATTCATTTCTTTACAGCTTACTGCAGCAGTCGCTTTAAAATAAATATCTGACTGAAATGACAAATAAGTCATCATTAGTACAGCAAGACTTTCTTAACCATCTTCTGAGTAAGAGCTCAAATGTTTGTCCACTATTTTCTGTTGCCACTAATACAGCTGTATTGCTGCTAAGTCAACTAGGGTTGGTCATGGAAAGGTTATCCCACTGTAAGTGGAGAGAACATCTGTGATGTTGAGAACAGAATTTGCCCCATAAACAGTCAAATATCCCAGATCTGCATTAGTGCGAGCAATAAAGATCAGCGAGATCAATTCTGATTCTCTTTGTACTTGCTATAAACTAAGAGCCCACAGATGTACAGTTACCACAGATCAAGTAGCACATGTTTCAGTTTTTGTTGGTTTGTTTTTTGGCTGCAGCAACTTTTTATGTGAATTAGATCCCAACATATCACAGAAACAGTCAAACATGATTTTCTTGTGTCTTACCCTTGATGCTACAAGTTGAAGCTCAGGCACAACTGCTGTGTGGACTAAGTTCCCATTCACCACTAATCGGATCTCAATGGAATCAGTAGTGAAGGCAAGGATATAAGGGAAAGCACAGACTGCAATGAAACAAAAATTATTTGGCAAGAAAAATGTTTAATGTAAAAGTTTCTTCAATGCTCCATGAAAACTGTTCTTAAGTATCTGACCTCTTCAGGCATCTCCCTTTCCTATGAAAAGGATTGTCTAACATACTGATGGACATTGAGCTACATCAAGCCTGAAGAAAACTTCATTCTCCATGCCTAGCAGAACATAGACTGAATGGAAAATTAAAAACATAAAAAAGGAGAAAAAGTTAATCAAAGGAAGAACTTGGTAACAAGGCTCCACTTTTAAAAATCATCATATGCAGAAAATTAGCTAAAGTGGCATCATGAATGGAACATGCTTTTTCCTAGCACACATACTATAATTCCACTAACAGCCAAGTGCAAGCCTAAATGGTAATGAAAAAAACGGCCATGTAGTGAAAAGAAAAATTTTCTTACCAACAGCGTCAGGAACTTGATTCCAGCTGAAGTGAAAGTCATAAGCTGATGTCTGAATCAGTGGAGAACCTCCATTGAAAGGATATACTTTTCTGTATTGGCAAACATCTGTAACAAAAAAGAAAAGAAAAATGAGCCATCACCTTACACCACAAGTGACAAACACCAACTTCACAGGCAGATTTTGCAGAAGTGTGGGCATTATATACGTAATCAAACATTTGTGTAGAAGTCCCCCTACATCTAAACAGATAAAGGAAATGTGCTTCTTCTGTGAACATGGCATTTGAAAGATAAAAATAAAAAGACCGACACTTTAATAAGTTGTCATATTTCACAAAGTAATTATTACTCTGTTGAGTTATCGGTTCCTTACCATGTCTATGGATGGAGGAATAGGCAAGAAAAATTCAGAAAGCAGCGTCAGCAAAACTGTACCTGTCAGTAAGAACTGCCCTTCAGGCAGCCATATGCTAGCACAGTTTATGCTCTTTGAAGACTGTTATACACACAGGATATTACATACACCAAGATTTCCTTAATCACATAACCGGTGAACCAACTTCTTAGCTGCTGTAAATCCACCGATTGTGAAACTAAAAGTCTTTCTACAAGTCGGACACGAATACTAGCTTATACAGCTTCTTACTAGCAATGCAATTCTGAATTTTTAATTTGACACATCTAGATAACGGGGAACCTAACCTTCCGCTACCAACAGATCTTTTCTTAAACACGTGCTAGTGCTGATAAAACATCTATTAAAGTTCAGGACTTGAGAAGTCTTATCAGCAAACAATAAGAAAGGTTAAAGACGAGATGCAATTGCAATCATCTTTTTTTTTCTTCACAGGCTCAAGAGCGTACTGAGGGCTCCAGGTATACATCTACGACCCTCTCAAATACATGCTGCTTCCAGCTCTTTTCTATTTTTTTTTTACGGTAAAATTCTATTCTTTTTCCTTTAATTGATGTCCTTAGACTGAATCAAAGTTTATACCCAGAAATGTATTACAGGTCTTTTTCTAAATACAAACTTAGGACACTGCCAAATCCTCTGTTTTCATATTTGTTCTATGATGATACTTTCAGAATTATAAAACTCTAAAGAACAAATGTAGGTTTTCCCTGTGGCACTGTCCTAGAAATAGGAATTCAAGTTGCTGCAAGCCTGTGCAGTGCCTTTATTGTAACTTTAAGATCAACTAAGTTTGTTAGCTTTGGCGCAGCAATGGGTCTAGTAGAGGGGAACTGATTCCATGCAGAAATACAGGTGGGAATTCACTATGCCCCGTCAGGTATCTTTTTAGTTCTGAAGCAATGCTAAGTGAAAGAGAACCAGGTAGGATATGGCACGCTACCAGAACCAATAAGGCCTCACAGAGCATAGAAAGATACAGAGATGCTCAAAACTTGCTCTGTGGTACCAATCTGATAGTCAGTGCTGGAACATAGGTGTATTTATCCTGTCTCAATCCATGTTCACTTTGGAGAGGTAAACAGGACATGCCTTCTCCAACAGAGAAAGCCATGCCTTGTCGTTCAGCATTGCCTCATAAAGGCTGCTTCATGCTAAGACCGTCTATTTTCATGAGGATTGGAGGAAAAAGTACCTGTGTGCTGCAGAGAAGAGGACACGCGTGTTGTAGCCAATGCCTTTTTATAAAAGATTGAGAGAATTACAGTGAAATAATGCAACAGTGCCAAAGAGTAGGCGGAAGAAAAAGCCCAAAGACAGAATGAGACAGCACAAAGAAGAAAAAGGCGGGGAATGTTAAACTGTACGTGTCTTGAAAACACCTAGCAAGTGTGTAACTACCTAAAGAATGAGCTAGATCTGAAGAAACAGTACTTTTGTAAGGTGATAACGTCTACAGATGTATACATACACATCTACATACCGGAAATTAAAACCTAACAGCTAGTACGTCTAAATTCGACATACCCTGCAATAAAATAATACTTCAATTTCCACTCTAATACAAATTTAAATTAAAATGAATGTATATTGAAAAACTTTCCATGAAACACTGAAATTTAGTTTAGAATACAGATCTAGACTCCAATGAAAAAGGAATTACATATGCAGATTGAGGTATTTCCATTTTTGGTCCTTCCTAAATACTTACAGTTATAACACAACAGTAGGCCAGCTTCACCGTCTTCATACACATCGATAGCTGCAACAAAATTAACCTGCAATGATAATGGGAAAGGGTAATGAACAGGCAGAGGATACGGAGGTTATTACACACCGGTTTTGACTAACAAGCAATACCTCGGGTGGGAGAGTGTGCACCTAGAGATAAAAAAAAAAAAAAGTAGTCATTTTTCAAATGCAGCCTCTTTTGTGATTAATTTTCAGGGTGCTCTCAGGATGGAAATCAATTTCTTTTGTATTCAGTTCTGTGCAGTACTGAATATTCAATACCATAGCCACAATATAAAGTAATTAAAACTTACATAACTTATTTGGCAATAGAAATTTTGGGAAATGGGACAATTTCAGGACAGCAGTGAATCAACATGATATGCTAAAAATAGCAACTCTTTTCAAAAAGTGAAATCCAAAAAGCTCCACTGTACATCATGACTAGCAGAAGGACCAGATGCACCAGTTACTGGTTTAAAAGCAGTAACACTGACAGAGGTCGATAAGGACCTACCTAAGGATTACTGAATAGGCTGAATTTAGAAACTGAGAATCATTGCTGGATAAACCACAGTATTTTTTACATAGCATAGACTACCTAAATTCTCATATTTCAGCTCTGTATTTGTCTTTTACAGTTAGCTTAAAAAATGCAAACCAGCCATAAAAGGTAGGGACTCTGTTCAGGAAATTAGACCTTATTAGGGAAACACATAAGATTATATTAGACAAATGCTTCTCAGACCACAACATTTACTACTTGGGCAGGGAGAGGGGCTGGAGACTGATTCCATGAACAGCAGTTCTCTGACTTTCCTTTGTATGGTAAGATAGATGTTCACCTCTTCATTTAAGATTACTGTATAGGTAAAGAACTGCTAAACACGCATGGAAGCTTATATATCTATACCAAATACATTTTGACCCATCCTTTGTAGACTGAAAGCCATTTCTGCTTCTCTTCCACACTCACGGAAATACTTTGGTGTCCCATTTCCACATCACAAAAATCACTGCCTCAGCTCATATTAATTGTCTGCTTTGTTTGTGTTCTCAAAGGAAATAAGGATTCCTGGGGAAAAGAGGAATGGGGGTGGGGGGGTGTACTTCTCCATTCTCATTCTTTACTTGTAGTTCTTCCTCATCCAGATTAAAAGATTTCCAGTGCTGTAGAGTAGTTTAAACTGTATCACCCATGCTAGGAGTACCAAACCTCTTCATCATCAGATCTGAACAAAAATACAGTTGACTTAAAAAGAAAATAACCTATCAACAGGAACCATCAAATGAGAAGAGCAGTCCCTTATCTCATTATAAGGAAAAAATCAGTTAAAAACAGCAACAAAAAACGATGTGCAACTGTGGAATTTTTTTTTTTTTTTGGTCTAAAACTGTATGTTCACATCCATACTTAGAAACAGTTAAAGTGACCTGATTTTCAGAGATGCTGAAGATCACTGTCTTCCCAGTAGCAGGAAATACTGGAGCTCTTTTCTGAAAATCAGGACATCTGCTTAAACCCCAACACTATGTCCTAGTCAGAAAGATTCAGCCAATTTATTAGTTGACTGGGCAGCAGCTTCTTCAATAGAACTAAAATCTACGTGCAAATATTTTAGCGTGAGTACAGGCAAATCTGAATGAGATACTGGTGGCCAACAACTGAAGTTATTTTGCTGCAATTTCTTAAACAATAAAACAGTGAGATCACAAAGAAAAAGCAAAAAGCAAACTATTGACTAAGAAAGGAGAAAAACTTATTTATGCTGACAGCAACATTCCGGAACCTGAAACAGTCTCTTTCCTAATGTGTCAATACCTTATAACTACCTCTCTTGGCAGTGATTATTATCATGTATCCCAAAAGGAACAAATATCTCACAGTGTCCTAAAGCAGAGGTTATAGAAGTGAAAGGTAAGAGGTATGAGGTATGTCTATAAATTACACTCCCATGAGGTCAGCACAGGATGCACCGAGTCTGCATAAAATTATATTCAGTGTGGTTCTGCAAGAAAATAGTTTCAATTATGAAAACTTACCTTGTTTGTTTCAACATGATGCAATCTATAGGACTCCCCAGTACTCTCATTAACTAAATCAAACTGATGCCGATATGCTACACAGATCATATTGTCACTGTCTCCAGTAGGTCCATCCACCAGCGTCATAACCACTGGAGGGTCAGAAAGGCATATTTCCTATAATGTAAATAATAGAATTATTCTCTTTTTCAAGCTCCTACTGTGGGTGCTGCAGGTACTGCAAGTACTCCATGAATTTAAAGGGATATGCTCTAAGCACAGAAACACTGATAAAGAACAAGCAGAAACTTAATTTTAAAAATCTTAAATATTTGTTTGGCATATATATGATGGAACTCCATCATATGGCTTCCCACTTTTATTTGTCTGGAGGTTCAGGAGGATAAAAATGCATGTTCTTTGTCTTTCCCCCCGAACTAGCTGAGTGCTGCCCAGTCTATTAAGGTAACGCGTGATTAGATTCCACATACCCGGATGTACTGGAACTCCTCTACTGGAGATTCAGATGATGATAGCAGAGAGCTGCCGGTTAAACTGTTGCGTGGATTGTATTTCTTTGTGATGAGAAGTAGTTTGTTCCGAATAGCCACAACAATCCTCACTTCACTGCCATGGTGAGTATTAATGGCATACAAATGGCAGCCTGAGGAAATAATGCTCTACATTGTAAGTGTTTGGAGTAGGGTCTGCTTTTCTTTTTTTGTGTTCTGTATTTGCATGATGATTACTACAACGAGGCTCTGATGCATGACTTAGCAACACAGAATTACAAACCTCCCAATATGATAACATTAACTTCTAGAAAAAGACAAAAGGCTATGACTCTTGTGAAGTCTATTTTTCCCCTTAATCCTTTTGCAAGTAAAGGCTAAATACACGGATTTTCACTATTCTGCAGGTTCCAGCTTTCCAAAGCAGCTTGCATCTGAAGACCAGAAAATATTTACATCTACTAAAATAATCAGCAATACCCAAACTAATCTAAGCACTACTATTAGACAGAGATTTGCCAGTGTTCCTCCACCTTAAAATGCCCTTTATTTCAGTCTCGCATCCCTGCATAGTTCTTCTCATACCCCTCAATCCTGAAAGCAACTTATCTATTTTTCTCCAGAGCTTTTCATCAGCAGTGGTTGCCATGGTATTTTCACGAAGTTCTAATGTCATGATGGACTATACCAGGCTTATTTTCACACATAAGCTAAACAAAGTTTGAATTGACTATCCAGAGAAAAAAACTAAAGCTGAACACCCTCAAGAGAGTTAATAAGCCCCTGGCAACTACAGGCATCATACCACCGTGCATGTTTTTAACATGGGATAATAAAATCACCTTTTGTTCTCTCCAGTTTATTTTCTCTGCAGTCGTATTTGCTCCGTATCATTTGCTTTGTTTCTATATCTTTTTGGACAGCACTGAGTCTGAAGACAAGGAGACGAGAGTCTTTCCCTGAAGGATGAAGAAAGAGAGGAAACAACAATTCAAAAGAGATGGTGATAGTTTGAAATTAATACTTCCAAAGAGAAGCAGCACCTAACAAACACAGCAAAGATAAACAAAGCATACCGCTTCCCTGGGGATGAGCCGTAATGTCATACAAGACTGATTATCAACTTCCTACACTCTACGATTTTAGTAACCAACCCCTTCAGTTCAGTAGCTGAGTTTCCCATCAGGTCTTGCTGCAGCAAAGAAATTCTTCTTCAAATCAATAAATGGTTGTAACAGGCAGACACAGAGGGGAGCAAGCATTACTACCTAAATTAAATGCTGTTATTTTTGGAGGTAACACCAAACTTCAGAAGACCTTTTATACTTCCATAAAACATGCCAAATTTACCTCTGTGAAGATGCTATGAGTGTGCAGGAAAGAACAACATACATGATAACTTCTTTCCCAGGCAGGCACTTCACTCTGAAGGCAGAACAATGACTACTGCCT
This sequence comes from Pterocles gutturalis, assembly GCF_000699245.1. NCBI lineage: Eukaryota > Metazoa > Chordata > Aves > Pterocliformes > Pteroclidae > Pterocles > Pterocles gutturalis. The sequence goes on along the minus strand of NW_010104743.1, from coordinate 9,614 downwards.
TCATTGAAATTGGTTTTATATGCTTCTAAAAATGAATTGGAGTTTAAATTCCTATAGGCCATGAGATGTGCATCCCACAGGTTTACAGTAAGCCTGCCTTTCAGCAGACGTAAATCTTCACCTTTCTTTGTTGTTTAAAATAGCTCTGGCTCTTCAACCAGTGTGTCCTCTAGGATGCATCACTCTTCTTTTTTAATACTAGTTCTTTTACAGATGTTCCAAACCACCCCACTGTAGTGCCAGACCTGTCTGTGGCTGCATGTAAAAGTGACTGTCATCCAAGCGTTTTTAGTTTTTCTTAACCTACAGACTTGATTCTTTCAAGTGAAGCAGCTCTTCCTCATCCCCCCTCTGCCTCAAGTCCAGGCATTTCACAAAATGAAGCTGGAATAAAAAAATGTGTGTTTGGAGGACAAAACAGATCCATTTCTGTGCCTTGACTCTCATTACTAGGACAAATTTAACCGGCAGACATCCCAAACAGCTCCACTGTAGTGTTAAATTTAACCGTGTCTGCATTAGAACAGAGGCCATTGCTATCAAAGCAATCTGTGCTGCTGTCATTGATACCTACTGTACTGGTGCTTTGTTCAATGCCTTCTCTTGGAATGCTGACCTGAAGAAGCTCTTGCTGATAGTTAAGAATAAAAAGTTAACCTTGTAGCATATAACATTTTATCCTAAAAGCCCACAAAGTCTTTGAACCCAGTTTATGAGCCCAGTATGATGATGCTTTTGCTCATCCAACTCATTATTTTTCTCACATTTGCTGCTGAGGCATAGTCTGAAAATTAAATGCAAGTATGATTTTTCTTCTGTCTCAGATCTTAATTTCAATATGGTATGCAAATACAAAACAGCAGGCCAGAATTCTAGCAAGTATGAAAGAACTTTCTCCTAAATGCTTCAGAAAGCATCCATATAAAGAGTTAAAAATCTCTGCAATTCTTTACATGAGTAAGACTTTATCAGACTGTATTTGAAGTGTCATGAATCAATGACAGCAATACCTTGTTCTGTTACCTTAAAATGCCTGCTTACATTGCTCTCTTCAGGTTTACCAAACAGTACAATGCTTTGACAATTAAATGTAATAATCTTTTCTAGAACCTTCACAAACTAAGCTCCAGATACAACTACCAGTTTCCGATCTTCAGAAACTTCACCCACCCCCCAGGTGTTTTGAGAGAGAACTGCAAATGGTTCTCTGGTAGTCTGAGCCAGTTCTGTAAGGTCCCAGAGTGAATTTCATCAGGTGCAGTCAAACTGGGCAACTCCCAATGAAACAGACATAATGTGGTAAAAACCAATTTTTTTCTCTGTGTTACACATAAAATCCCGTTCTTGCTTTGTGTATGTTCACTTTGTGAAATTCAATCACAGACTATTGGGTAAAAAGTACCTCACTGAAAAAGTGCACATTTTATGCACAGCTAATGCTTCCAAATGAGGATAACAAGGAAACGTTGTCATCCAAAACAACATTTAAGTTCTTTTATACCAGATCCTTCAAGAAAATACATTCTATAGCACTAGGATGTGATGGCAGTTAACAGAATAAATAGCAATAAAACACATTCGGTAAAACAGTGACAGAACAAGTAATTTCCCCCACATATAATTCACTCAAGGAGATTTCCAAAGGGTGTCAAGTTTCAACAGTAGCTGAAGAACGACCATATGACCCGTTTCAGGCTTGCCTTGAAGGAAGCAAGAATGAGCATTTAGGGATTCCCCCTCAGCCCTGCCTTTTAGAAAATAACAGCAGTTGCTGTATGTGCTCCCTTATTCTAAATGAGGCATCTAATACACTCAGCCTTGTCAGACACGATTGCCTCATGAGACACACATACCCAGCACCAGCCACGTTCATATGAGAATCACAGAACAGGGACCCCTCCTACCTTTGTCTGTTCGGGCAATCAAAAGATCCAGAGCTTCCAACACATGCATCTGCTTTATTTGGAGAGTTTTATCAAATACTTGCACTGATGGCTGACCATCTAAAAAGGAAACACATATATTTATTCAAATTCCTGATAAAATTTGTTAGTCACTGGTTTTGACCTATTTCTTTCTTGTAGTAAAAGCCTCTCTTTTTTTCCTTAAGTAAATGAAAAACCTGCACAAAGTTGCTACGTATGACACAGCATCATATATCACAGCCAATACTTCCTCATTGGAGAGTTTTATCATTGCTATGGATCAGATTATGCAACTGAAGCCCAAAAGGGACCTTCCTTTGGAAAGGTTGAGAATTATCACCAAGAACTAACTTCATTCCCTCAGTGCCACTGGCCTTACGTGGCACACAGAAGATAAAGGGTCCAACTACCAATATTGCTATGGCAGAAGAAGGCTTCCATTGGCACATGAGCCTTTGGCTTCATGCTCACTACCATGAAGGGCTAAGAAATCCAGACAAGCCACTTAAACACTGCTTGAGCTTGGATGTGACTTCGTAAGTCTTTTCAGATGGTGAAGAAAACAGCATCTAAAATAACAAGACATTCAGAAATTTACATTAACATTGGCTCCCCAATACTGCTTGATTCTGCTGCAGAGAGAATTTTTGCAACTAGGTTACATAAATGTAATAAATTCACTTGGATTATCCCTCTAGGTAACT